>NW_026512336.1:50000-180000 GCF_027579735.1 Bombina bombina
TCTCTGTCTCTCCTCTATCTTTCTCTGTCTCTCTCTCCCCCTCTGTTTCTCTCTCTCTCCCTGTCTCTCCCACCCCCTCTGTCTTTCTCCTTATGTGTCTCATTATCCCCCATGGTCTCTTTCTCTCTGTGTCTCTCTTCCTCCCCCTCTGACTTGCTCATCCCTTATTTGCCTCTCTCTCTAACTCTCTGTCTGTATGTCTCTCTCTCTCTCTAACCCTCTGTGTGTCTCTCTCTCTCCTGTCTCTACCTCTCCCCCCCCCCCCCAAGTGCTTTTCTGTGTTTCTATCTGCCTTTTATCTATTTAATTGTTGAATTGGTGGTGCCATCTGAAGGCGTGGCTTTATTTAAAGGGATGGGCTCAAGCTCCCCACGTCATTAAATTTTACCAGCCACCACTGGATCAAGACAATTTTATATTTACTGGATAATGAAGGAATCTATAAGCATAATTTGCAGCATTAAAGTAAAAAGTATGTTTTAAACATATTTTAATTGGTATGGATTTCTAGATCTCATAATCAGAGCAAGCATTTTGTTATCTCGCAAGAGGTTCTGTTTACAATCCTTTAGACTAAAATCAGATGTTTACTAAGGTGACCAGTTTCCAAAATGCCATTTAAAGGGACATGAAACCCATATGTTTTCTTTCATGATTTAGAAAGAGCATGCAATTTTAAATAATTTTCCAATTTACATCTATCTAATTTTATTCATTGTCTTTATATCCTTTGTTGAAAATCATATCTAAATATGCTCATTAACTACTGATTGGTGGCTGCACATAAATACCTCATATGATTGGCTCACCCATGTACATTGCTATTTCTTCAACAAAGGATATCTAAAGAATGAAGGCGTATCCAAGCCAGTGCCTCACCTGCCTCTGACCTCACCGCACGTCACTGGTTTGCTGCCCATTTAAATAACGAGGATTGGCACCACAGGACCGGTCGGCATCAGGAACGTGCGGCGATGACATCAGCGCCGCACACCTCCAGAGCCGACACAGCCCTAGGCAACAAGAGCAACTGCTAGAGTGGCGCGGCGTGACATTTGCTGTACACACTTTCCTATTTTGTATGCCATATGCACTGTTGCTTATTATGTTTAATCAGGACCGCCATCAGGGGGTGACAGGGGTGACTCCTGTCAGGGGCCTAATGAGCCAGGGGGGCCCCATGAGGCAAGAACTAAAAAAAAATTTTTTTTTTTTTTTTTTTTTTTTACATTTTGGCAGCCACCAGTGGGTACTACAGCAGAGTGCTAATTGAGCATGGGAAATGTTATTACAAGGAGTAAAGTATTAGCATTTGAGAGGATTTCTAAGTGTGCACTAAACCACTATGCTCAGTGTGAGACAGACTTGACACTTTGTACAGTGTGTGCCTGAGTCAGACGGCAGATCATTTTCATTTGAAGAGGAGGTAGGACTTACTTAGCAAATGTTTTTTATTTCTTTGTGCAATTTTGGATTGTAACTTCAGTGTGGTAGTAGTTGTATGGTGGGGCTAGGGGTCCAAAAAAACACATTTTTTTTTAGCAGTGTATTTATGATTTGACAATGCTGTAGAAATTCTATATTTAAAACCATGCAGAAATGTTTCCTCCTCAATACACAAATGGTAGATGCCCTTTTGGCATATATCCATTATATATATATATATATATATATATATATATATATATATATATATATATATATATATATATATATATATATATATATATATATATTACTTTCCAGTTTACTGCCCCTTTATGCAAGGACTTTCCAGATGCAAGGAGGCATTTTATCTAAGATTTTTACATCTGCATAAAATTTTATACTCTCAGACTAAGATTGCTCAGTGTTTGAAATGAGACAGGTTAACTTAAAACAGTTCAGTTTACACTACAGCTGACTTAGTTTTGAAATACATACCAACAAGCCTAAATCCTGCATTTAACCAGATCTAATGGTATGAGTACCACAACTTATGGTCCCACCAAGACCATATAGAGTACAGCATTTTCAAAATCCATAAGTACAGCTGACAGATGGGAACATTTGTACACTATATTTGAAGTGGTGCTCTTGGTTGGGGAAAATGGGAAAAAAACAAACAAACATATGTCAACCTTTTAAAGGTACTTTTCTTCATCTAGCCATCTACCCAGCTCATTAATGTACAATTTTGAATTCACAGAATTATTTTTGTTTGCACATTTACAAATATGATTCTTTAAAAAGTGATCTCTTAATTTCTGCATTTTTTTTATCATGCATGTCACACACTGTTGATTTAGGGCAGGGGTCAGCAACCTTCGGCTCCCAGATGTTTTGGAACTACATTTCCCATGATGCTGAGACACTCTTTAGGCTATCTGAGCATCATGGGAAATGTAGTTACAAAACATCTGGGAGCCGAAGGTTGCTGACCCCTGATTTAGGGGATGCAAGGTGCATAAATGTTTCCTCCTGTGAGTGTTGCTGTGGGTGTATGTGTTTATGTCTTTGTGCTTTGGTTTGTGTCTCTATGTGTATGTATTTTTTATCTGTGGGTCTCTTTGTGAGGGTGTGTGTATATGTCTTTGAGCTTTTTCTATGGGTGTTTCTGTGAGGGTGTTTGTGTGTATGTATGTATGTATGTATGTCTGTTTTCTGTGGGTGTCTCTGTGAGGGTGTGTGTATGTCTTTGTGTGTTTTCTGTGGATGTCTCAGTGAGGGTGTGTGTATGTATGTCTTTCTGTGTTTTTCATGTGGTTGTCTTTCTCTGTGTGTGTATGTCTTTGTGTGTTTTCTGTGGGTGTCTCTGTGTGTGTATGTGTGTATATGTCTTTGTGTGTTTTCTGAGGCTGTCTCTGTCGGTGTTTCCTTGGGTGTATGTGCAAGTTTGAGTTTGTGTGTGTGTGTCCATTGTCTGTTCCTTTTTAGGACATTTTGACCCTACTACTAATTATTCACATCTTTCTACAGACTTTGAGACTAACAAGACCTTTCCGGAAGTAACCACTCCACCATTTAACCTTTAAATTATTGTTTAGGCAGTTCAGGGCCCTTCCTTTCAGCCACTGCATGCTGTTGTCATAATTTAGTTGTCATCTTCCTTTACAAAAAGATAATCAGAACTCCATATTTTGTTTTCTAAATCTTCTTTTTTTACAAAACTTTAGTTTACCTCATTACTTGTCAGGTCAATGTAAACAAGTGCTAAGTGTCTGTTTGGGTTTCTGTGTCTGAGTGTGTTTCTTTGCGTGTCTGCTAGAGTGTCTATATGTGAATCCTTATGTGTGAGTGTGTTTGTGTGTTTCAGTGTATGAGTGTGTCTGTGTGTGTGTGTATGTTACTACCTTTACAACATTTCCAAGTTTAAATAGACAATTAAGAATAAAGTGCATATACGTTTTAGTCACTTGGTCAAAAATTGCACATGTTAAAGGAGGGGGGGGGCCCTGATAAATGGTTGAGTCAGGGGCCCCAAAATTTCTAGTGGCGGCCCTGTGTTTAACTACTTGATAGCTAGTGTGGCAGCCAGGCCCAACACTTTCTCCTCTCTTCCATAGTCAGACAGGACAGTCATAAGTAGTGAGGGCATACAGGAGCAAAAGCACAATCTAAAAGAATTTTCATGTTTACAGCCAAGGTAAAAACACAATCCAGAGCTATCAGGAGCAGAATTAACAGACAATGGAGTAGTCAGGTACATGAATCAAGGGTCTGGAACCAGGTAGTCTGAAGGCTGAAGAATAAAACAACAAATGGGTGGAAGCCAATGTAAAGTAGTATACTGTACCAGTTCCACTAAACACATAGGGCTAGATTAAAAGCGGTACAGTATTTTGCGTTTTCGCTATAGCTAAAACTCTGCTAGAATTAAGATGTTTGCGCTTGTCAGGTTGCACTGGTATTACAAGTTGAAAGAAAACTTTTTTTGCTCTAGCAGTTACCCGGCTAGCGCAAAAATCCAAACTTAGAATATCGTGTTTGCATTCATGTATTCCCCCATAGATGTCAACGGAGACAAAAAAGTGAAAAAAAAACACCCCAATCTCATGCAAACACCATTACATATTCTCATTTGCGCTAACCCGACATGAAAATATGAATATTTCCTATTCCAATGTTCTTTACGTAACAGAATATGTTCTATTTATTCAGAAATAAATATTTCTACATATATCTGATGGATTTTTTAAACACATATATATTTATACCTATATATATATATATATATATATATATATATATATATATATATATATATATATATATATATATATATATATATATATATATATATATATTATATCACAATAGGAAAGAAAATTTAGGATAAACTAAGTCTAAACTGAAAAAAGTCTTCCCTTCTGGCACATACTCATATTAAAAATATATAAAAGGTAAAGGGAAACAGAAGACACTCCCTCAAGATTGAAGAGCAAAAATAGTATAAGTTTTTACTATTATTCACAAATATACATAATTGACATATGCATCAAAAATCCCTTTTGTAGCAAGGGTATACAAATATCTCACATGTAGATTAAGACCTGCAATTATTGCAAATAGTATCCCTCCTTGTGCACAAGGAACTTCCTAGAGAGCTCTCAAGATAATTGTGTATTGCTCAGTCCCGGTATAGGAATACTCCAGTATTACTGAAATCAATCTTTCCCGGTTCATAAATTCCAACACAAGGCACAGAGAATTAAGCAGGGAGGGGGTTAGTATAGCAGCAAGCAAAGAAACAGTGAGTAAGTCAATCATTCCCCTTTACTATTGCAAAGCACCACCCTTCACAGGCTTCAGGGAGTCCTTCATTCATCACAGCAAAGCAAGAGAGCAAGATGTGTTAGTTTTCAGACAATACGCTTCATCTCAATGAGATTGCTGGAATAGCATGTTTCCGGCTGATATAAAAGCTGACTTAAACTTCCCCATCACCTTGATACTCAGGGAGTGGTTTCCATGCTCAGTTTTGCGTTTTCGCTATAGCTAAAACTCTGCTAGAATTAAGATGTTTGCGCTTGTCAGGTTGCACTGGTATTACAAGTTGAAAGAAAACTTTTTTTGCTCTAGCAGTTACCCGGCTAGTGCAAAAATCCAAACTTAGAATATCGTGTTTGCATTCATGTATTCCCCCATAGATGTCAACGGAGACAAAAAAGTGAAAAAAAAAACACCCCAATCTCATGCAAACACCATTACATATTCTCATTTGCGCTAACCCGACATGAAAATATGAATATTTCCTATTCCAATGTTCTTTACGTAACAGAATATGTTCTATTTATTCAGAAATAAATATTTCTACATATATCTGATGGATTTTTTAAACACATATATATTTATACCTATATATATATATATATATATATATATATATATATATATATATATATATATATATATATATATATATTATATCACAATAGGAAAGAAAATTTAGGATAAACTAAGTCTAAACTGAAAAAAGTCTTCCCTTCTGGCACATACTCATATTAAAAATATATAAAAGGTAAAGGGAAACAGAAGACACTCCCTCAAGATTGAAGAGCAAAAATAGTATAAGTTTTTACTATTATTCACAAATATACATAATTGACATATGCATCAAAAATCCCTTTTGTAGCAAGGGTATACAAATATCTCACATGTAGATTAAGACCTGCAATTATTGCAAATAGTATCCCTCCTTGTGCACAAGGAACTTCCTAGAGAGCTCTCAAGATAATTGTGTATTGCTCAGTCCCGGTATAGGAATACTCCAGTATTACTGAAATCAATCTTTCCCGGTTCATAAATTCCAACACAAGGCACAGAGAATTAAGCAGGGAGGGGGTTAGTATAGCAGCAAGCAAAGAAACAGTGAGTAAGTCAATCATTCCCCTTTACTATTGCAAAGCACCACCCTTCACAGGCTTCAGGGAGTCCTTCATTCATCACAGCAAAGCAAGAGAGCAAGATGTGTTAGTTTTCAGACAATACGCTTCATCTCAATGAGATTGCTGGAATAGCATGTTTCCGGCTGATATAAAAGCTGACTTAAACTTCCCCATCACCTTGATACTCAGGGAGTGGTTTCCATGCTCAGTTTCACATGGAGCGTCAGCGGTCCTTAATTCAGTGAAACACTTTGATTGCTGGATATACTCACTATACTGTTGCAATTCGTCAATACTGCACTAACCCCCCGTTACTCCTGTACTCGGCCGTAGTCTTCATGTAGTTTTATGCCAGCTACGCGCATTTCACCCCTAAGGCATGGGGCTTCTTCCGGCTACATGTGAATATCGTGACAGTCCTTCATTTCCTGTTTAAGAAGGGAGTGAAAATCCTCCCAATTTTGCAGTTTAAAAATATTGTAGCTGGGGTGAAAAAGTAGAATTACATTTTTAAGTAACACAATAATGAAACTTGTTACCTCACCTGCTAAGTGTAGTAGTTATTTTTCAAAAACAAAGGTAATTATGCAGATCTTCATATGGATTCAAACGGCTAGATTACAAGTTTTGTCGGTAGAGCCGTGCGTTGCTAAAAAATTGCATAAAAAAGTTATGAGGTCAAACATATGAGGTCTCAGGTGTTAGAAAAAAAGGCAAATAAAGGGCTTTAACATAGAGAAACATATATACACATGTCTAAATATGTACAGGGAGTGCAGAATTATTAGGCAAATGAGTATTTTGACCACATCATCCTCTTTATGCATGTTGTCTTACTCCAAGCTGTATAGGCTCGAAAGCCTACTACCAATTAAGCATATTAGGTGATGTGCATCTCTGTAATGAGAAGGGGTGTGGTCTAATGACATCAACACCCTATATCAGGTGTGCATAATTATTAGGCAACTTCCTTTCCTTTGGCAAAATGGGTCAAAAGAAGGACTTGACAGGCTCAGAAAAGTCAAAAATAGTGAGATATCTTGCAGAGGGATGCAGCACTCTTAAAATTGCAAAGCTGCTGAAGCGTGATCATCGAACAATCAAGCGTTTCATTCAAAATAGTCAACAGGGTCGCAAGAAGCGTGTGGAAAAACCAAGGCGCAAAATAATTGCCCATGAACTGAGAAAAGTCAAGCGTGCAGCTGCCAAGATGCCACTTGCCACCAGTTTGGCCATATTTCAGAGCTGCAACATCACTGGAGTGCCCAAAAGCACAAGGTGTGCAATATTCAGAGACATGGCCAAGGTAAGAAAGGCTGAAAGACGACCACCACTGAACAAGACACACAAGCTGAAACGTCAAGACTGGGCCAAGAAATATCTCAAGACTGATTTTTCTAAGGTTTTATGGACTGATGAAATGAGAGTGAGTCTTGATGGGCCAGATGGATGGGCCCGTGGCTGGATTGGTAAAGGGCAGAGAGCTCCAGTCCGACTCAGACGCCAGCAAGGTGGAGGTGGAGTACTGGTTTGGGCTTGTATCATCAAAGATGAGCTTGTGGGGCCTTTTCGGGTTGAGGATGGAGTCAAGCTCAACTCCCAGTCCTACTGCCAGTTTCTGGAAGACACCTTCTTCAAGCAGTGGTACAGGAAGAAGTCTGCATCCTTCAAGAAAAACATGATTTTCATGCAGGACAATGCTCCATCACACGCGTCCAAGTACTCCACAGCGTGGCTGGCAAGAAAGGGTATAAAAGAAGAAAATCTAATGACATGGCCTCCTTGTTCACCTGATCTGAACTCCATTGAGAACCTGTGGTCCATCATCAAATGTGAGATTTACAAGGAGGGAAAACAGTACACCTCTCTGAACAGTGTCTGGGAGGCTGTGGTTGCTGCTGCACGCAATGTTGATGGTGAACAGATCAAAACACTGACAGAATCCATGGATGGCAGGCTTTTGAGTGTCCTTGCAAAGAAAGGTGGCTATATTGGTCACTGATTTGTTTTTGTTTTGTTTTTGAATGTCAGAAATGTATATTTGTGAATGTTGAGATGTTATATTGGTTTCACTGGTAAAAATAAATAATTGAAATGGGTATATATTTGTTTTTTGTTAAGTTGCCTAATAATTATGCACAGTAATAGTCACCTGCACACACAGATATCCCCCTAAAATAGCTAAAACTAAAAACAAACTAAAAACTACTTCCAAAAATATTCAGCTTTGATATTAATGAGTTTTTTGGGTTCATTGAGAACATGGTTGTTGTTCAATAATAAAATTAATCCTCAAAAATACAACTTGCCTAATAATTCTGCGCTCCCTGTATATGTATGTATGTATATATATATATATATATATATATATATATATATATATATACACAGTATATATATATATATATATATATGTTTATATGTGTGTACATATGTATTTAAGTATTTATATGTGTATATATACATATATAAACACATAAATACATATGTATACATATATAGACATACTGTATATATAAGTGCATTGGAATTTGGAGCCCTTTGCAGTCAAGTAGCTTAAAACATAAAAAAATCATATTAATGCAATATTCATATTTAATAAAGTGTAACTTTGTATTTATTGTAAATATTTCACATTCCAATGTTCTTTATATATAAATATATATACAGTATATATATTTATATATATATATATATATATATATATATATATATATATATATATATATATATATATATATATATATATATATATATATATATATATATACACACATATACTGTATATATAGGTATAGATATATATTGTACCAAAATACCATCAAATATAGATAGAAATATTTTTTTAGGAATAAATAGAACATATTCTACTATTTGAATAACATTGGAATGTTAAATATTATTATTTCATGTCGGGTTAGCGCAATTGAAAAACCTCGAATAATTTTGTGCCCGAGTATGGGTACTAGATTTTTTTCCCACTTTTCTTGCTCCAGTGATGACTATGTTGGGATAAATTAACGTGGTCGCGATATTCCAAGTTCAGCTTTTTACACGCGTTGGTATAGCACTCGTGCAAAAACTTTTTACTTTCAACTTGTAATATGTGCGCTACCCAATACACGCAATAAGCTTACTTCTAGCAGAGATAATGCGCGAGCGGGAGCGATAAATAACGTTCCACGCATAATCTAGCCCATAGTGTTTCAGTATTTTATGTCATAGATTTTTTTTTTCCATTGATCAATATGAAAACCTTTAGGGTTCATTTTTACTGTCTTATGCACTTAATCATATTATTTTTTTTATTTGAGCTATTCTGGTTTATCATTTGTAAGCTTTCTACAAATGTATATACATGGAATTACAAGTTGTGCACTACTGCTAGTATCCAGAGGAGGACAGCCTAAGTACAACCTGCATGTAAAACTAACAAACACCTAGATTACGAGTTTTGCATTATGACTCAAATAGTATCGGTATGGGCCATAACGCTTCATTTTCCCTAACGCTGCTATTACAAGTTTCCGTAGCGCCACTAATATCCCAATCTACGCTCAAATCAGTAACGCTCACCCAGACCAGCAGTTATTGATATACCGCTACCAAAAACATTCACAAATCACTTCAAAAATATTATACAAAGTACACCTACACTCATACACAACACACAATTTTTCATTTTTTTTCCCTTAAAAATATAACAGATAAAAGTTACGAGATCTCGGGTCTTAGTACAAAAAAGGCACACAAACCCATTTTACATTGACTTACATAGACATACATGAACATACACTCATTTAGCTACATCTACATACAAATATCATCACATACATACAGAAATCGATACATACAAACAATATACAGCACATTACGTACACAAAACATTTTTTAATATGAAATTAACACAATTTCTGTACTTTTTCTCAGAATGACATGATGTCACTCACTTTAAGCTCAACACAAGTGATGGAAGTTTTTTTTCTTGCAATTTCTAATCTCCATTGAATTCTATGGGGAATATATGCTTGTGCACGCAACCGGCCTCATTCTGTAATGCACACAATATTTTTTTATTTTAAAACTAGTAATAGCAGCGTTAGAATTGTGTAGATAATTAATTCATGTATGCGTTGGTCCCGCAATGACAAATAGATCAAGAAATAAACTATTTGACACTGGAGTTATGTGTTTTACTTGTGTGATCATCACTACAACATCAAATTCTTTTAGGAAATTACATTACATCAACTATAAATCACAATCAATTCTATCATCATCACCAATACGAAATCTGTTTCAAGAATGAAATCATATTTAAATTGACATAAAAAAATACTTTTTAAGATTTCATTATTCACAAACAGTAGGCAATTTTAAACACTTGTCTCATTTACGTCTATTAAAGCATTTCAGTTATTCAAGTCATATGCTTGGATGAACAGCATATCTAGATAGGCTAGCCAGATGATGATTGATGGCTGCACATAGATGCCTTTTGTCATTGCCTCATACATGTGCATTACTATTCATTCAACAAACCATATAGAAACAATGAACACATTTACATCATACAAGTACATTGGAAGGATGTTTAACATTAGATTCTCTCTCTGAATCAGAAAGAGAAATTATGGCTTTAGTGTCCCTTTAACATCACAATTTAAAAATTAGATACCATTAGGAATTACGTTGAATAATAGAATATCCGTAGAAAATATTAGAGTTGTCGCTTTTTTGGAAGGTACAACAATGCTATACTGCTTTATATAAATGAAATTATTTGGTAGAGATTCACAATACATACATATGCTGTATGTACATAACACACATCACACAACAACAAAACACACATTTATCTTTTTAATCAGCACATTGTAAGAATGTTGCAACTACAACAAGAGAACGAAGAATTGAAAACTAGACGGACATGTAACTAATATGATGACATCATTCTAAGCTTCAACCATACAGATTCCAGCATTAGGACTGTACCGCCCTTTTCATCAGTTTCTCACTCAATATTACATATACGTAGACGTGAGGGTTGGAAGATCTTCATTATTAATGCGGTTTCAATGGGACACGTAAAATATTGAAATCTCGCCAATCACTTATATATATAATATTATAGATGTCAGCCGTTACTTTATCATTTTGCAACAATATTGCAGCAACATTGACCAAGCAGATTCTATGCCATGTCTATGCACACATTATACACAAGTATGCACTTTCCATCATGTTAGCGTAGACGTATAGTTTTTAATATAACATCGCGTTTTTTTGTTACGCATATGAACAAACATCACGAAGATGCACTGTATATATTACATTTTACATTTTAACATTAGGATTTATTGGGGAAAATCAAAATTTCATCAAACACTTAAAGAAAGCCCACTTTGAAAGCATTTGCGTCGCTCTGATACAATCAAGTGTATACAATCAGCAATCATTACGAACACACTACCATTGGACATTTTGCACTATAAATCCCCCAAACAACATGGCCAAAGCGTCCCTTGTGATCAATATTGTATCAAATCGCTTATGTGTGTTTGCATACCTTGTTACACCTTGTGCGTTTGCTCTGATGTTAGGCTTTGTGCTGTTTGGTTTGGCAAATATGGATGACCCTCAGTTAGATTGTGCAGGTCCTGTTGTACAAGTTATGTACAACAGAATCAGACGTGCTCGGCGTCTCCAAGAGAGGCGTGGAGAACGTCTGATAAGAGGACCTCGTGTTCACAGGGTGAGGCCCACCTTGGAGAACATGAGCGACTCCAAAGTTTTTGACAAGTATAGGCTCAATCGAGAGCAGCTCATGAGCCTTTACGAAGTACTTAAACCTCATCTGGAGTCATGTAAATGTATGCAACTGCAATCCCTGGCATAACCAAGATGCTATGCTGCATACATGTCCTGGCCTCCGGAAGCTTTCAATCCGGAGAGGGGTACATGCATGGGTTGATGATCGCCCCTTCCGAAATTGCAAACATTTTCATAGTCTGAATGTGCAGTTCATTTGTGACGCATGGATGAGGATTATGCACGTGTGTGCGAATTTTGGGGGGTGAGTCATGATGCCCGTATCCTCAGGCAGTCCTCACTCTGGCAGCAGTTTGAGGACAGTTTCCCCATGGGTGGCTCGTTGGTGAGTACTTGTGCACAGCATGGTTAAGTAGTTAGACAATTGCCATTGTAATGTTCGCTAACAGTTGTGTTTGTATAATGTGCAAAATGTGTAGATATAGGATGCGGTTTTACCATTTATTTGTCTCTTACAGCAAATGTCTAGTTTTAGCTCCAAACAGATATGTAGCAGGTCATAGCTTAAATGTGCACCTATAGGAAGCGATTTAACCATTTATTTGTCTCTTTCAGAAAATGTCTAGTTTTAGCTCCAAACAGATATGTAGCAGGTAATAGCTTAAATGTGCACATATAGGAAGCGATTTAACCATTTATTTATCTCTTTCAACAAATGTCTAGTTTTAGCTCCAAACAGATATGTAGCACGTCATAGCTTAAATGTGCAGATATAGGATGCGCTTTAACCATTTATTTGTCTCTTTCAGCAAATGTCTAGTTTTAGCTCCAAACAGATATGTAGCACGTCATAGCTTAATTGTGCAGATATATGATGCGATTTAACCATTTATTTGTCTCTTTCAGCAAATGTCTAGTTTTAGCTCCAAACAGATATGTAGCAGGTCATAGCTTAAATGTGCACATATAGGAAGCGATTTAACCATTTATTTGTCTCTTTCAACAAATGTCTAGTTTTAGCTCCAAACAGATATGTAGCACGTCTTAGCTTAAATGTGCAGATATAGGATGCGCTTTAACCATTTATTTGTCTCTTTCAGCAAATGTCTAGTTTTAGCGAAAAACGCATATGTAGCAGGTCATAGCTTAAATGTGCAGATATAGGATGCGATTTAACCATTTATTTGTCTCTTCCAGCAAATTTCTAGTTTTAGCGAAAAACGCATATGTAGCAGGTCATAGCTTTAATGTGCAGATATAGGATGCAATTTAACCATTTATTTGTCAATTTCCGCAAATGTCTAGTTTAGGCAATTTTCGTATACACAAATGCATTGTATCATTTTATTTAAATGTATTTTCATATCATAATTTTTAAGATATTTGAAATATTGACATTTTGTCATGTTCATTATTTATAGGTGATTCGGGTTACATGAGCCGGCCTTGGCTCATTACGCCGTTACGTAATCCGGATGACAAGGCCAAGGTGCGCTACAATCAGGCGCACAAGCGGACTAGGGATGTAGTGGAGCAGATGTTTGGGCTCCTCAAAATAAGGTTAAGATGCCTTGACAGGTCTGGAGGAGCCCTCCAATACAGCCCTAGTAAGGTGGCGAAGATCGTTATAGCCTGCAGCGTCCTCCATAACATAGCTCAGCGGGCTGGGATGCTGCAGGCCGTCCAGGTGCCCTGAGGCCTCATCCAAGATGAGGAGGACAACCCAGTTCTAGAGGGGTCATTCCGGGATGAGGGGGTCAATGTCAGAGACAACATCATCAACCGCCACTTCCAATGGTAAATACTATAAATTATATAGGAGCATTGCAAATATGTGAGACTTTTAAGAAAATGAAAGTAGAATTGTGCAAACATGTTAGGATTGTTCAAGAAATGATTATATCAAATCTAAAATATATTTTATTATCATAGGTAATTTATACATCAGATGATTCTGGCATTGGCTCTGTAATGACTTTGCCACCTGATTTTTAAAGACAACATCAGATGGTAAGTATACACAATGTATGGACTGGGACTGGGACTGGGACTGGGGGGGGGGGTTTGCACAATGGTCCATCATATGGCATACAATAAGTTTCAATGTATTATTTAGTTTAGACATTATTAGATTTTAGATAGTCTGAAAGGGATAAATGCCACAGAGAGCAGATAAAGGGATACTCTGCAGCACATAGTATTGCAAAAGTCATACATCAGAGGTTAAGTATGCACAATGTATGTGACTCAGCTTCATAATTGATTGTTAGAACATAACGCAAAAGAGGCTACATATGCTTATTAAGCTATTGCTATAAACATTTTAGGAAATAGGTAGTGTTAGGGGGAGGGATGAAAAACTATGTACAATTTGTTTAGATATTTGATTTACAATTTATTTTACGTTAGGGAGATTGACTTCATCTACACACTGAAAGTGAAGAATACCAATGTGATCATGTCTGTGGCATTGTCTTTCAACTGTGCTGACTTCAAAAAACATATAAAGATACCTTCACATTGTCAGTATACATATTGTATGGAACCAGATGGGGAGGGAGGGGTTGGCCCCTGATCCATCATATGGCACACAATTAGTTCACACGTCTTACTCAGTTCAGACATTATTAGATTTTATATATTCTGAAATGGATTAATGTGACAAATAGCAGATAAAGGGAAGTATGCACAATTTACGTGACTCTGCTTCACACTTAATTGTTAGAACATAACATGAAAGAGGCTACAAATGCTTAGTAAGCTATTGATATAAATATTTTAGGAAATAGTTAGGGGGAGGGATGCAGAACTATGTAACATTTTATTACAGATTGGATTTACACTTTATTTTCCATTAGGGAGATTGACTTCATCTACAGACTGAAAGTGAGGAATACCAGAATGAAAGTGAAGAATACCAATTTGATCATCTCTGTGGCATTGTCTTTCAACTGTGCTGACTTGAAAAACATACAATGACACGTTCACATGGTAAGAGTACACAATTCTCTGGAACAAGACTGGGGTTGCAGGATACATCCTATGGGAAACACTTATGTTTCCTCATTTCTTTTAGATGCTATTTCTCAATCGTTTTTTTTTTAACTGATGTATATGACACATAATGAAGATAAACTGATATTTTGAATAGAATCGACTTTTATAGAGCATACATCCAGGTTAGTTTGCACAATGCATGCTATTAAGAATCATAGGAGGAAAAATGTAAAACTAATTAATAATATATTGAATGTGTCTGACAATTTTCACGATGTCCTATTTTTGAAGACATTTATTTAATATACATTTCCCCTACTTTGTGCTAGAGAGGACTCAGATTGTGATCAATAATACAGATAAAGGGATACATTTCATAGTTGACATTTAGGTATATTAGTTTTTGAAGGGACATGAAATATTACAATCAATTATGTCCCTCATACAATTGAATAATTAGGAATCTTTGAACAAAATATGTTAATATGCAAGTCAAGTCTTGATTAGACAATTTAATGTGATTAATTTTAAATTACAGTATGTGTATATAGATAGATAGATAGATAGATAGATAGATAGATAGATAGATAGATAGATATAGATTATATAAATGGCTTTAATTTCAAAACAAATAATACATGTAAGAGCATAGACAGAAGATGAATTTACAATTATATTTACAAAATATTTGGTTAGTCATTTGTTCATTAAATAACAACTGATTTCATATTCTAATTGTTTTTTTGTTTTTTTCTTACAGATTTTCATTTTTTTTTTAATTTATTTGATTTTTATTGACCAAGAAATACAAATAAAAGTCATGTGATACAATCCAACAGTAAACAAATAAGTATACATCCACATAAGTATGCATATAAAATGATCTTGGTCATTACTTTTTTTTTTTAGTTACATAGGTATCAATTTTCAATAATTAAATTCAAACAATGATATTTGAAGAAACAAAACTAAATAAAAAATAACAAAACAAAACAAAAATGAAAATAAAAATCAGGTATCGATGGTCATCCCGAAACTATCCAAGAGTATGTGTGTGTTCCATCTCTAATTTATTCAATGAGACCCAGCTGATGCCATTTTTCATCCCAACAAAGTTCAACTTATAGTTATAACTCATCCTGTTGGAGTCTGCCTAAGGCAGACTTATGTGTTTAAGTACTAGTGCTTTGAAATTTTGAAGCAATATAAGATTCCCAATAGAAAATGATGTTATGATAGATGTCCCCTCGTTTTGAGATAATGGTATTCCTCTAAGCTTAGTATATTATTGCATATGTCTATCCAGTTAGCCACTGAAGGAGTTTCTGTAGTTTTCCAATTTTTAACTATTGTGTATTTTTCAGCATTACATAAAACATTAAGTAATTTTCTATGCTCATTGGACATGGAACGTGGGGGTCTATGGAATAACCACACATCTGGTTGTAGTGGGATAGTTGTATTTAGTATTTGGGTCATTTCTGTGGCTATTGCTTTCCAGAAGGGAATTAACTTGTGGCAAGTCCGCCAAATATGTGCCATGCTTCCCATGCTATTTTCACATCTCTAGCATGTATTCTGTCTTTTGGGGTATATTTTTCTGAGTCTGTTTGGGGTCAAATACCACCTATGCAGTATTTTGTAATTAATTTCTAGAAGTCTACATGACACGGAGGAACTTTTTATACTACTAAATATTTTAAGAGATTCTGAATACGTGAATTCAATATCTAACGCTTTACTCCACGTATTTAAAAATTGTGGAATATAAACCGTATTTGTTTGTTGCAAAATACTATGTAGAGTGGAAAGGGTGTGTGTTATCTTCTCTGTGTGGATGCATAGCCTTTCAAACGGCTAGATTTAGAGTTTTGTCGGTAAGGACCCGCGTAGCTAACGCCGGCTTTTTTTCTGGCTGCACCATAAAAATAACTCTGGTATTGAGAGTCAACATAAAGGCTGCGTTAGGCTCCAAAAAAGGAGCGTAGAGCATATTTAACGCAGCTTCAACTCTCGATACCAGAGTTGCTTACGGACGCGGCCAGCCTAAAAAACGTGCTCGTGCACGATTCCCCCATAGAAAACAATGGGGCTGTTTGAGCTGAAAAAAAACCTAACACCTGCAAAAAAGCCGCGTTCAGCTCCTAACGCAGCCCCATTGTTTGCTATGCGTAAACACTTCCTACGTCTGCACCTAACACTCTAACATGTACCCCGAGTCTAAACACCCCTAACCTTACACTTATTAACCCCTATTCTGCCGCCCCCACTATCGCTGACCCCTGCATATTATTATTAACCCCTAATCTGCCGCTCCGTAAACCGCCGCTACTTACATTATCCCTATGTACCCCTAATCTGCTGCCCTAACATCGCCGACCCCTATATTATATTTATTAACCCCTAATCTGCCCCCCACAACGTCGCCTCCACCTGCCTAAACTTATTAACCCCTAATCTGCCGAGCGGACCGCACCGCTATTATAATAAAGTTATTAACCCCTAATCCGCCTCACTAACCCTATAATAAATAGTATTAACCCCTAATCTGCCCTCCCTAACATCGCCGACACCTAACTTCAATTATTAACCCCTAATCTGCCGACCGGAGCTCACCGCTATTCTAATAAATGTATTAACCCCTAAAGCTAAGTCTAACCCTAACACTAACACCCCCCTAAGTTAAATATAATTTACATCTAACGAAATTAATTAACTCTTATTAAATAAATTATTCCTATTTAAAGCTAAATACTTACCTGTAAAATAAATCCTAATATAGCTACAATATAAATTATAATTACATTGTAGCTATTTTAGGATTAATATTTATTTTACAGGCAACTTTGTAATTATTTTAACCAGGTACAATAGCTATTAAATAGTTAAGAACTATTTAATAGATACCTAGTTAAAATAATTACAAAATTACCTGTAAAATAAATCCTAACCTAAGTTACAATTAAACCTAACACTATACTATCATTAAATTAATTAACTAAAATACCTACAATTACCTACAATTAAACCTAACACTACACTATCAATATATTAATTAAATACAATATCTACAAATAACTACAATGAAATAAACTAACTAAAGTACAAAAAATAAAAAAGAACTAAGTTACAAAACATAAAAAAATATCTGCAAACATAAGAAAAATATTACAACAATTTTAAACTAATTACACCTACTCTAAGCCCCCTAATAAAACAACAAAGCCCCCAAAATAAAAAATGCCCTACCCTATTCTAAATTACTAAAGTTAAAAGCTCTTTTACCTTACCAGCCCTGAACAGGGCCCTTTGCGGGGCATGCCCCAAGAAGTTCAGCTCTTTTGCCTGTAAAAAAATCATACAATACCCCCCCCAACATTACAAACCACCACCCACATACCCCTAATCTAACCCAAACCCCCCTTAAATAAACCTAACACTAAGCCCCTGAAGATCTTCCTACCTTGTCTTCACCATACCAGGTTCACCGATCGGTCCTGAAGAGCTCCTCCGATGTCCTGATCCAAGCCCAAGCGGGGGGCTGAAGATGCCCATGATCTGGTAGAAGTCTTCATCCAAGCGGGGCAGAAGAGGTCTTCCATCCAATTGAAGTCTTCATCCAGGCGGCATCTTCTATCGACATCCATCTGGAACGGAGCGGCAGCATCCTGAAGACCTCCGACGCGGAACATCCATCCTGGCCGACGACTGAACGACGAATGACGGTTCCTTTAAATGACGTCATCCAAGATGGCGTCCCTTGAATTCCGATTGGCTGATAGGATTCTATCAGCCAATCGGAATTAAGGTAGGAATATTTTGATTGGCTGATGGAATCAGCCAATCAGAATCAAGTTCAATCCGATTGGCTGATCCAATCAGCCAATCAGATTGAGCTTGCATTCTATTGGCTGTTCCGATCAGCCAATAGAATGTGAGCTAAATCTGATTGGCTGATTCCATCAGCCAATCAGAATATTCCTACCTTAATTCCGATTGGCTGATAGAATCCTATCAGCCAATCGGAATTCGAGGGACGCCATCTTGGATGACGTCATTTAAAGGAACCGCCATTCGTCGTTCAGTCGTCGGCCAGGATGGATGTTCCGCGTCGGAGGTCTTCAGGATGCTGCAGCTCCGCTCCAGATGGATGTCGATAGAAGATGCCGTCTGGATGAAGACTTCAATCGGATGGAAGACCTCTTCTGCCCCGCTTGGATGAAGACTTCTACCGGATCATGGACATCTTCAGCCCCCCGCTTGGGCTTGGATCAGGACATCAGAGGAGCTCTTCAGGACCGATCGGTGAACCTGGTATGGTGAAGACAAGGTAGGAAGATCTTCAGGGGCTTAGTGTTAGGTTTATTTAAGGGGGGTTTGGGTTAGATTAGGGGTATGTGGGTGGTGGGTTGTAATGTTGGGGGGGTATTATATGTTTTTTTTACAGGCAAAAGAGCTGAACTTCTTGGGGCATGCCCCGCAAAGGGCCCTGTTCAGGGCTGGTAAGGTAAAAGAGCTTTTAACTTTAGTAATTTAGAATAGGGTAGGGCATTTTTTATTTTGGGGGGCTTTGTTGTTTTATTAGGGGGCTTAGAGTAGGTGTAATTAGTTTAAAATTGTTGTAATATTTTTCTTATGTTTGTAGATATTTTTTTATTTTTTGTACTAGTTAGTTTATTTAATTGTATTTATTTGTAGGAATTGTATTTAATTAATGCATTGATAGTGTAGTGTTAGGTTTAATTGTAGGTAATTGTAGGTATTGTATTTAATTAATTTATTGATAGTGTAGTGTTAGGTTTAATTGTAGGTGATTGTAGGTATTTTATTTAATTAATTTAATGATAGTATAGTGTTAGGTTTAATTGTAACTTAGGTTAGGATTTATTTGACAGGTAATTTTGTATTTGTTATTTTAACTAGGTAACTATTAAATAGTTTTTAACTATTTAATAGCTATTGTACCTGGTTAAAATAATTACAAAGTTGCCTGTAAAATAAATATTAATCCTAAAATAGCTACAATGTAATTATAATTTATATTGTAGCTATATTAGGATTTATTTTACAGGTAAGTATTTAGCTTTAAATAGGAATAATTTATTTAATAAGAGTCAATTAATTTCGTTAGATGTAAATTATATTTAACTTAGGGGGGTGTTAGTGTTAGGGTTAGACTTAGCTTTAGGGGTTAATACATTTATTAGAATAGCGGTGAGCTCCGGTCGGCAGATTAGGGGTTCATAATTGAAGTTAGGTGTCGGCGATGTTAGGAAGGGCAGATTAGGGGTTAATACTATTTATTATAGGGTTAGTGAGGCGGATTAGGGGTAAATAACTTTATTATAGTAGCGCTCAGGTCCGCTCGGCAGATTAGGGGTTAATAAGTGTAGGCAGGTGGAGGCGACGTTGTGGGGGGCAGATTAGGGGTTAATAAATATAATATAGGGGTCGGCGGTGTTAGGGGCAGCAGATTAGGGGTACATAAGGATAACGTAGGTGGCGGCGCTTTGCGGTCGGCAGATTAGGGGTTAATAAGTGTAGGTAGCTGGCGGCGACGTTGTGGGGGGCAGGTTAGGGGTTACTAAATATAATATAGGGGTCAGCGGTGTTAGGGGCAGCAGATTAGGGGTACATAAGGATAACGTAGGTGGCGGCGGTGTGCGGTCGGCAGATTAGGGGTTAAAAAAAATTAATAGAGTGGCGGCGATGTGGGGGGGCCTCGGTTTAGGGGTACATAGGTAGTTTATGGGTGTTAGTGTACTTTAGAGTACAGTAGTTAAGAGCTTTATGAACCGGCGTTAGCCCAGAAAGCTCTTAACTACTGACTTTTTTCCTGCGGCTGGAGTTTTGTCGTTAGAGTTCTAACGCTCACTTCAGCCACGACTCTAAATACCGGAGTTAGAAAAATCCCATTGAAAAGATAGGATACGCAATTTACGTAAGGGGATCTGCGGTATGGAAAAGTCGCGGCTGAAAAGTGAGCGTTAGACCCTTTTTTGAGTGACTCCAAATACCAGAGTTAGCCTAAAACCAGCGTAAGGAGCCTCTAACGCTGGTTTTCACGGCTAACGCCAAACTCCAAATCTAGGCCAAAGTTTGTTAATGGTCTTAAGGTTAAGCTTAAGGTTAAGCTTATCTCTGTATTTTGAAATGTATGATTGACACTGATAATAGGGAAACCATTGCTGAAATAACGATAACCCTCTGTTTGAGAGGTCTTGTTGTGTATACTTGGTCGTTTTGTTGGCCATTTGATATATATGTAGTGTTCTCATCTTGCCTTGTAGGGCTTTTTTAATATAACCCTGACCAGGTGTGAACTCTGGGTTATCAATAAGAGGGGTAAGAGGGGAATATTGGCATGAGAGGAATGTGTATGTGACTCGTGTTCTGTTCCAAACAGTATAGGTTTAGTTTATTAATTCGTTAACGGAACTATGTGGTGAATTTTTACCCCTGGTGGTCCAGCATTGTGCTCCCAAGTGATCTGAGTTAGAAATAATTTGTTCTATCTCCACCCACATTTTGGTCTCCCTATTATGGAACCAATCTATTATCCTCTGCATGAATATTGCCTCTCTATATTTTTGAAAGTCCGGTACTCCCAATCCCCCCTAGTGAGCAGGGAGGATCATTATTTTTTTATTTATTCTCGCCTGTTTTTTGTCCCATATAAATTTGAATATTTAACGCTGTAACTGCAGAATGAATAATGGGGTAATAGGTATAGGTAGTGCATGCATTAAGTACAGCATTCTTGGTAACACATTCATCTTTACACTATGTATCCTACCCAGCCAAGAGATCTGTCTAGCTCTCCATCTTGAGAGGTCTGCTATAATTTCACTGCTTTGGGGTAGGTAATTATACCTGAACAAGTCTGTAACAGATGTCGCTAAATATATCCCCAGGTATTTCATATTCTTTTTTTGTAACCTGAAAGGGCATGAGGTCATATGTTGCATGGATTCAGGAGGTAGTGTTGCATTAAAAATTTCAGATTTTGTAAAAAAAAAATTGTATTATGAGATCTCTCTAAATTCATCTAGTATTGACATTATTTTTGGAATAGTTATTTCCGGATTTGTAGTGAATAATAGTACATCATCTGCGTACAGATTTTCATTTTGGATGAATTTCAAAATGAATATTGATTTATTGTTAGAATCTTATATTTTTATTTATTTATATTTATAATAAATATCTTTACATACTATATATTATTTTATTTATTTAAATATATATATAATATATATATATATATATATATATATATATATTCATATTCTCTCTCCAAGTAAGATAATAACAAATACATCCTTCTAATATTAGGACATGTAAACAAAACATTAGTCCCATGAGTGGTTGCTAAAGTATCAATTTTACAAGCACATGCCTGATATTAAATATAATACAGTTGCACTTTAAAAAAAAAAAAAAACATCAACACAGCTCAAGCAGATAATTGTATCTTACAAAAGTTAAGGTGGAGTTAGATACAGCCATCTAATTTTTGGGTTGTGTGATTTAGAGATGTACAAATCCTAAAATGTTAATGATGAGGCTATGCAGTATAAAGTCTACATAACAACTTTGGTCATGTCACTTTTAAGAAATGTGTAGGGTGAACTTGTTAGATTAAAGTGACAGTGTAGTTTAATTTTATATTCACATTCTAATATTTTTTTTGTTTAAAAACTTTAACATATTTTTAAAATAAATATAGCTTAGTTATTGTGGTCTCATTATGTGCAAGGTAACCTAGGTATAGTCAATGATCTTTAAAGAAAACATGATAGCTAAGTTTATTTTCACATTTAGACAGAGCTAGTTATTGTATGCCAAATTGATGACTTTTCACTCTAGTGGAGTCATTTGAAGGGCCAGTTAACTCATAGATATTTCAAAATATAATGTCTCAAAAGTATCCTCTTTACCTGCTGGAGTGTATAAAATTGTTTACAAGTATTTCTGTTAACCTTATTTTTTATTTTCAAATAGTTTATTTCTCCTATGGTGTGAAAATTATTCATTGCGAGAATTCAAAGAAGCCTTTATTAACGGAAAGTTAGAGAGTCTAGAAGCTAATAAAAATATTTCTGCCTTAAATGAATATAATCAGAAATTAGTGGCTAAATTAAAAAGCTTTAGAAGAAGATTATGAAAAATGCCAAAATTAAAATAAAACTTTAAAAGCTAGATATCGTAGGGCTGAAAAAGAACATGAACAGGAAATAAATGAATTAAAGAGACAAATCAGCAGCAATAAGGAGCCTTTGAATAATAACACTAGTACTGAAATTATTAACTCAATTAAGGACTGGGTCAGAAGTGAGTTTCAAAATATAAGGCAGGAGGATAAACAAAAATCCCCAAATTATGGCCCTAATTCAGACCCAGAGATAACTTTCCCCCTTAGGCAATTACCTAACTCTGAAGGGCAAGATAATTATTACACCTCAGAGGGAGAAGGCAGTTACCATAGAGGGTCAGAAGGGGGGGCTAGCTTCTCAGACAGCCCATATCAAAATGCACGGGTGAAATTTCAGCATAGTAAAGATAGGACAGACAGAGGGCACTCTAACCCAAACAATAAGATCCCAATGAAATCCGGTAATGTACTTAATAAAGTGTATGACACCCCTACGATAATCAAGTTCCTAAGTAAAGCAGTATACCCATTTTCCAAAAGGGGGACCACTTCCATAATTGATCATTTAGAGGCTTATGAAAATGCCTTAGCTGTATTAAATATAAATTATGGGCAATCTAAAATTAAATTTCTGCCATGGGTATTTGAGGCTAAACATCATGAATGTCAAATCTTGGAGTGAAATACAGCAACAGTGTAAAAGAGAATTCGGCCCATATCGTACAGTGACCGTGGCTAAGGCAGCGATATACAATTTGAAATGTGGGGCCAATCAGAGCCAAATTGAATTCCTTTCTACACTGAAAGGAGCTTACAGTTTGGCCGGAAATTATCCCAAATTTGAGAGCTCAGAATTTGTTAACTTATTTTATGAAGCCTTACCCCCTCATATCAAAGTAGATTTGGCTAGAGACTTTGATGAAAACTGCTCATTAGATTGGCTGATTAGGGAAAGTACAAAATTATATGCCATACAGCAAACCAATGACCATGGGGATAAAAGAGAGAAAAAGTCCAACCCTAAAGTAGTGGCCGAAACTAGGGTGTCACCTAGCCCCCTCAATTTAGAATCCAAAAAAAGAAAACAGGCCTAGCCCACAAAGCTTTGAATCTGCCCCTTCCCCATCAAGGTCTAAGGGGCAAAGGGAATATACCCAAGATGGGGGCATGACCAGATAAATAGGTATCCCCAAAGAGAAGAATACACACAAGGTAATAGGTATCCCTGTAGAGGTAGATACAATAAGTGGCACAGATATTCTCAGGATAACCAGTCGCCCCAGTTAAATAGTGCACCCCAAGAAAGTAACACGAGACAAGCTGAACCCCAGGGTCAACCACGCCAGGATAGAAACAGCGGCCCTAATTCTGAGGGCACCCAATGGTCCAGGAATTACTACTATGGGGCATCAAGAGATAGGCCCAGGGGTAGAGGTAACTTGTATAATCAAGTAGATCAACTTAGTACCCAGCTAAATCAGTTGAGCGAACAATTTGCTAATATGAGTCAAGTGTTTACGGCTCAGCAACCGAATAATACTTTTTTAGGGGTACAGCCAGTGGTCAACAGTGGGCCACAGGCACAGTCATAAATACTCAGATATTATCTGAGGGGAGAGAAAGATCAAATGAGATAATGAATGTTAAAAATGATACTAATCAAATTCTCTCCCTACAGCCCAACAACGAAAGGCCTGAATGTGATGACAGGTGTCCCCAGTCTGGAAGTATTAATGACTTTTCTATTTTTCAGTTGTCCCTAAGCATTATTCCCACAGATGAATGCGCAGAACAATCCCTACAGGAGGAAGTATCCCCTAACTGCAGTGCAGTATGCAGGAAACCCGTTATCCCTATTACAGAGGAGGCGGTCAATAAGGATTGTGCCATGTCAGGTGATGTAATGAATCCAAGTAAACCATGGCGAAGTCCACCAATGTTTAAACATGATAACTATGTGTGAAATTATAGAAACTGCAGGGAGATATTATGTATCAACTGAGATCCAATATTCTGTTACGAACCCTATCATGGGATTAATTGATACTGGATCTCAGGCAACTATTCTATCCCACAGGCATTACACACAGCTAGATGAGGTAATGCCCCACAAACCTAAACTCAGGGAATTTGATGGTTCACTAATAGGTGTTGGGGGCGATCCCCTCAAAGTTTGGGGTACGGCATGGTTAAAGCTAAAGCTGGGGAACAGGGTCATAAGACACCCTGTCATTATAGTTGATCTGCCAACTGATCGTTTAATTATTGGTATTGATCTCCTAAAGCGATTAAGCACCATAATTGATTGCATAAATAATGTAATTTGGTCACAAGTAAAAAGACCTATTAATTATGAGCAGTCCAGCATGTCTCACACCAGACATAACTGTCACATGGTGGAAGGGAAGCCAGATGCTGTGGAGATTCATTTCAGGACTAACTCTGTACCTGAAGTAACTATCCTGTAGATAGATGATCAGACTCCCCTAAGTGGCTCTGATGATCATACTTTAAAAATTCCGCCTGGAAAGATAGCCAATATTTCCTTAGATGGTGATGTATTAACAATATCTCTCTACAAAGGGGACACTAAGTCCCCAAAAGGGGGAGATCCCTCTCAATTCCTCGCAGAAATTGAGAAAGTTAAAGATGATCTATTTATCCCTTTGGAAGTGCATGACCTTGGAAAAACCAAGTATGCCAAATTAAACTTAAAACAGGAAGCTAGCAACATAAGCGAAGGCTTATTGGCGCAGATAGCTGAACCTAAAGTGATTAAATATCTTTCTCCCCAAGATCACTGGGTCCATGGCCTATATGATAAATTTGAAAGCTATAACATTACAGCTAAATGTTTATTATCCATTTCCATAGGTAATAAATCAGCAAAACACCTGTTTTTAGTTTTGAATAATCCCTGTAATCAAATATATATTGGCAACGATCTCTTACATAGATATGCCATACAAATAGATTTGAATAACCTTTGCCTCTGGAGCAGGTTGAAAGGGGACTCCAGGATGAAAATGCAACCCTGAAATACAATCAGCAATTGCCATATGCTGTGAATATGCAGGTGTCTAATGATATTGTAATCCCTGCTGGGGTTGATAAATTTCTTTTACCCTTACAGGTAAAAAGGGTCAGAAATTAAAAACTTCTGAAACACTAATATGCATCTCCCATAGAGTGCACAATCTGGGTATAACAATGACCCATACTCCCATAGTAAATATTGGAAATATTCCAATACATGTTATTGTGCATAACATGACCCCACAGTATATCACCTTATTCAAAGGAACTACCATAGGATATGCGCTGGAATCAAGTTATTACACTTTTGGATTCCAGAATAATATAATTGGGCTAATACATGAAGGATACTTAACTGAAGAACAGTTAATAGAACAATCCTTTGCATCTATGCCAGAGAGATTGTTTACAATTCAGTCTATTTATCCCTTCAGATCAGTGGAAGGCATCTATAAAATTGAAGAGGCCTCCCTAGTATTTGATCAGCCTATCAAAGAGCAAGAATACCCCAATACCCAGAATCATGGGGGCAAGGTAAATTATAATCAAGGGGATCTCACCTCTAGGTTGGAAGAAGCCTATGAGATAGGACAGCCTGAAATCTTTCCAGGATTTCAGCAAATAGTCGAAGAGAAAATCTCCTTAGCTAATGGCTGTTCCAATGATGGAGAACGCCAATAGCTACGAGAACTCCTCATGAAATACCAGAACATTTTTGCTAGGGATTCTTATGACCGTGGGACTACAGACCTGCACATTGCAAGAATCCAAACTGATCCCATTGCACCACCTTTATTTGTTAAACAATATAGACTCCCTTTAGCCTCCTATGATGCTCTTGCAGAAATCATAAGGAACTTAGAAGAAAGGGGTATCATCAGACAGGTGCATAGCTCTTATAATAATCCTATTCTAGGTATTCTTAAACCCAATGGACAATGGAGTTTGTGTGCTGACTTAAGCAGATGCAGGGATCTAAAATATTCACTGCCTTTGATTGCGCGCAGGGATACTGGACCATAAAGGTACATAAGGAAGACCAGTATCAGCTTGCATTCTCCTTCCAAAAGGTCCAGTATGCATTCCAAAGACTTCCATTTGGATACATAAATTTAGGACATTAATTTGCTGTATTCATGCATTAGGCTATGCCTGATGCACTGGAAAGGGGGACCTTATCTTATGTTGATGATGTGTTAATCAAAAGCACAGACTTTGAAAGACACATCACAGAGCTTAAACATGTCCTCATGAAGTTATTTCTGAAGGGTTAAATCCTCAGAGGAAAAAGTTGGAAGCTATAATAAATTCTAAGAACCCAACTAACTTAAAGGAATTAAGATCATTCCTGGGTATGACAAACTATTCTCGCAAATTTATTGACAACTATGCAGAATAAGCTAAGCCACTGCTACATCTTCTAAAGAAGGATGTATTATGGCACTGGAGTGAGGTTCAAGAGACAGCCATAAGAGAGCTGAAGAGAAAAATCACTCAAGAACCTTGCTTAGCTTACCCTGAAGGTGGTAAACCTTTCTACTTAGAAACAGGTTACACAGATATAAGCATGAGTGCTGTTTTATAACAAAAGCATGATAATTCAAGCAAAGTTATTGCTTATGCGAGCAAAACTTTATCCCCAGTAGAAATAAAATGTAGTGATTGCGAAAAAGCCCTCTTATCTACTGTATGGGCTCTACAAAATTTCCGCGGCTATATACAGGGCGAGAAAATTATTGTAGAAATGGTCCACCAGCCTTTTCTTTATCTGCTAAGTGGGAGAATAAGAGACAGGAACCTGTCCAATAGCCGCATAACAGCTTGGACCCTTTCCTTACAAGGCTGGCCTATAGAAATTCGCTACAAGCAAAATAAAAATAATCCAGTCGCACAGGGGCTTGCTGAGATCCATGACTGTACTGCTAAGGACCATGGGGAAGAATTATTAGAAGATGATTTCCTGGAGGAACAATTGCTTTCCCCATATAAAATATATAATGTGTCAAACATTACCTTGGGTATATGTTGATGGTTGTTCTTACCATGCCACTAATGATAATGAGCGCAGATTAGTCGCTGGCATTGGTATAACTTGGGAAAATGGATTCCCAAATATGGGGGTTTCAACATTGGATCAAGATCCAGTCAAGTTGAAGAATTCACTGCTGTTCTAAAAACCATTGAAATGGCTATTGAACAAGTGTTCATGAATATATGATCATTACTGACTCAAATTATGTGTGTAACAGTTTTGTTGAATGCCTGCCAGCTTGGAAAAGAAATGGCATGCAAAAAACTAACAACAAACCTGTCAAACATAGCAAGTTATTCTTTGAAATTGATAAGCTAGTCATGTCCAATAGAAAAAGAAACAAGCACAAGCCCATATCAAGGTAGACATTTGTACACTTTATTCCACATACACCGGTTAAAAACACTTACAAGATTAAAAAAATAACAAGCCTGTATCCCACTCAGGAATGAAGAGAAAGAAGTCTCACCGTCCAAATGCCAATCTCTCGTATCTCTCAATACGTAACACTGGGTTGAATCCTGTTATTAGCTTGTTCCAGAAGAGCCACACAGAGCTCCGCCCCCTCAATACGTAACACCGGGTTGAATCCTGTTATTAGCTTGTTCCAGAAGAGCCACACAGAGCTCCGCCCCAACGCGTTTCGTCCACCCTAAGCTGACTTTTTCAAGAGGATAAATGGTTGTGCTCGCAATTACTGAGCGTGTTCTTAAATTGCTGCTCCTCCCCAGGCCATAGCAGCAGAAACTTATCGGATACAAAAGCACATTTGATATAAAAGTTAAAAACGGACTAGCTGCAAAAAAACTATTATAATGCTACCATATTCGTGGCGTGTTAAAACTTAATTCATGATAGCTAAAAAAAACTTGCAATTGATGCTAAATTAAAAAAAACGTTGCTAAAATAATAGACAAAACACAAAACACAAAACAATTAATATTACAATAATAAAAACAAATATTCAATAAAAAAATATAAAACCATTAATAACCCTACAGGTACTTTCCCTACCTAAAAACTCATTCTTTACCCATTGGTCTTATATCATGAATGCCTGCAGGTCCAGATCAATATTTAACCCTTTTGGTACCATACAATCCAACATATGTATCCACTTCGTTTCACATTGTCTCAGTTTCATTAATCTTTGCTGTTCATTACCTACAGAGGTTGGTATAATTTCTAGTATTCTGACTGACAGATTCTTAGGATCCTGTCCATGTATTGTTTTAAAATGCTCTGAAACACTTATAACCACTTTTGATATGAAACGCTCTTCTGTCAGTCAGAATACTTGAAATTATACCAACCTCTGTAGGTAATGAACAAGTGATGTAGGTAATGAACAGCAAAGATTAATGAAACTGAGACAATGTGAAACGAAGTGGATGCATATGTTGGATTGTATGGTACCAAAAGGGTTAAATATTGATCTGGACCTGCAGGCATTCATGATTAAAGACCAATGGGTAAAGAATCAGTTTTTAGGTAGGGAAAGTACCTGTAGGGTTATTAATGGCTTTATATTTTTTTATTGAATATTTGTTTTTATTGTTGTAATATTAATTGTTTTGTGTTTTGTGTTTTGTCTATTATTTTAGCAACGTTTTTAAATTTAGCATCAATTGCAAGTTTTTTTTTAGCTATCATGAATTAAGTTTTAACACGCCACAAATATGGTAGCATTATAATAGGTTTTTTGCAGCTAGCCCATTTTTAACTTTTATATACAAAATGTGCTTTTGTATCCGATAAGTTTCTGCTGCTATGGCCAGTGTGATGTCTAAATTGCCATGATGATTTAACAAACATGATGCCACTGTCGGAACTGTAGTGCTGATGACGCAGCGGGTATTTGGATTTTTGATTGGACATCCCTATGATGACACTTAACCACGCCCACTTTATGGAGGCTGGTCCGGATTGCCATACCGGATTGGCTGCATTGTAGCCAATTGAATGGGAGGAGCAGCAATTTAAGAACACGCTCAGTAATTGCAAGCACAACCATTTATCCTCTTGAAAAAGTCCGCTTAGGGCGGACAAAACGCGTTGGGGGCGGAGCTCTCTGTGGCTCTTCTGGAACAAACTAATAAAAGGATTCAACCCGGTGTTACGTATTGAGAGATACGAGAAATTGGCATTTGGATGGTCAGGCCTCTTTCTCTTCATTCCTGAGTGGGATACAGGCTTGTTATTTTTTTAATCTTATAAGTGTTTTTAACCGGTGTATGTGGAATAAAGTGTACAAACATCTACCTTGATATGGGCTTGCGCTTGTTTCTTTTTCTATAGGATTGACGCATAGAGAGTGTGGGTGACACACCTCTGAAAGCAGTTGCAGCCCGTGAATCAAGCATCTAGGAATTTCCTGGAAACACCTGAAATACATAGCTATCACTGGACACTATTGGACTCTAGCTAATATTCTCACCCTTGGTGGTGAGCCTGTGGAAGTGGTAATATTATTCCACTTTGTATTTAATCTGTATGTGGGAATATTTTTACTGTGAAATATCAGTTAACTTATAGTATATCAATTATTTTCTATTATCTATATAATTGAATGTTTAATTCTGCCTCACCCCCTCTCCTATCTTGCGCTGCTAATACTCTGTTTTGAGTTTTGTTTGTGATGTCCAATGGTTTAACCATACACTGGAAAAAGACCAATGGTCATTCCAGAATTCAAGGTCCTGATAAGGAAGGCAATGATCTTGCAGATTCATTAGCAAAATAAGGAGTCATAACTGAAGAACTCCTTAATATTGACCACTTAATGGGTGCATTTCAGATAGAGGTCATTACCAGAAATCAGGCTAAACAACAGGATGAGCCTAACCTGGTACAATGGAGTCAGGATTCTCCTAGTGATGATCTGATAACTAGTCAAAGAGAAGACCCCATTATAGGTATTTTCTACAAACATATAGAAGATCCTGAATTGACGATTGTATTGGTAAGGAAGATCTTAGAATCTTAATAAAATCCAAATCACAGTTCAAGTTACAGGATGGTTTGTTAATTAGAACCTCCAAAGCAGGTATCCAACAATAGGTGGTACCTAACCAGTTCCGAGGTCTCATGCTTCAACATGCCCATGATGCTCCCACATCTGGCCATCGTGGTGCCAAACTCACGTATGAAATATTGAGTGATGATGCCTTTTGGCCCCATATTATGTTGAAGGATGTTCAAACCTACTGTCAAGGTTGTTTAATCTGTCCACAGTTCCAACCCACTGCACCAACGCATAGAGCGCCTCTGCAGAAAAGGGGATGGTAATGCCATGGTCAGATATACAAATTGATTTTATTGGTCCAGTAATTAGGTCATCAAGAGGCAACAGATACATGTTGACAGTAACATGTCTATTCACTAAATGGGTAGAGTGCATCAATGCACCTAACAATGATCAAACACGTGCTTTCCAGATTTGGTTTACCCCAGAGAATCGAATCCAATTGAGGAACCCACTTCACTAGTGAAGTGATGACTAAGATGTGGAAAATACTAGGGGATAAAAGAAAGCTCCATATTGCATATAGAGCTGCCTCTAGTGGTGGTGTAGAGCGTTACAACCAGTCCATTGTGAAAATACTCAAGAAATTTGTGAGTGAAACAGGTAAGGACTGGGATGTAAAATTGCCTCTGGTCCTAATGGCATTGAGAGCAACCCCAAGTAGTGCTACTAAGATGTCACCTTTTGAATTGATGACTGGTAGAAGAATGGTTCTACCTCAACATTTACTGTATCACACCTCAGACCAGAATTTAAGTATGTAGAGAACTTAAGGAAGCACCTGCAATATGCCTTTGCAATTGCTCAAAGGAACATAGAGAAAGCCGTGACTGCCTCTAAAACTTCTCATGATCTCAAAACTTCTAAAATGGAATATGAAATTAATGATAAAGTGTATCATTATAATTTTGAAAGATATCAGGTTAAGGAGAAAAAATCATGGAAGGGTCCTTTTCTCATTACAGACAAAATATCTCCAGTTGCCTATAAAATAAGGATCCCCAAAAATTATTAGTTTTATAAATAAATGGGTCCATATTATTCAGTTGCGAGCATGCCATCCTAGGTCCCAATTACAAATCATAGAAGGGGAATTAAATGATATACCTGTACCACAGTAGTGAAGGGTAGAAGATCAGATAGAAATAAAGTATCTAGCTCAGTGGGTAAAGAATTTAAATTGCTGATGATATGTTTGAAGGATGAATTCCAGATACTCCTCTCAGTTGTCTCTTCTAGTAAGAACACAATTCGATCCAGATCTGATGACGATAAGAATGATGCCATCAGAGGAGGAACAGACGTCGTGAGCCCTAATTGAACGACTACCAGATGAGGACTACACTTCAATCCAGAGATCTATGGGAAGACAGCCAGATGACAGCAGGAACCCATGAGATGACAACAGGATCTCACGAGATGACAGCAGGAACCCACCAGATGACAGCAGGATCTCAACAGATGACAGCAGGAGAACACCAGGAGGAAGGGGATACCACCCCTAAAGAGTCCACAGGACTTAAGACCCACCAATGCCACAATGTCTTAAGGCATTCTGATGAACCACAATGATTAAAGGAGTGCTTCGGAATTGCATCAAAATCTACCAAACTCAAAGGGGGTTATTATAAGAATACACTTCCTACAACAAACACATAATGGAGTGCCACATCAAGCCTAAAGGTGAACTGAAGTCCCCAGCTTGACAGGCAGGTGTTTGACTTATACCTGGTATGATCCGTTGAGATAAAGACTCAATACAAGAGTTTTTGAAAATGTTGTTCTATCCGGATCTGATAACAGGTTGATCACACGTGATCCTTCATCACGTACTTCTACACCTTGCTGCTGGCTCCACTATGAAATTTCCAAACCTGTCTGGTATTTTCAGCCGGAGATTCCCCTCCCCTGATGCTGCAGGGTGGCCAGGAATTGGAGAGGGGTCACTGACTGAAGATACCTAACGACGAGCATACCGAGCCTGCATGTTTGCTTTCAAGGATCTAAAGCAGGAACCTAAGAGCATCTGTTGCAACAACAACAACTATATTTTCCCGGCACACAAACTATCAAAGGGTTCAGGCCAATCCCTCCATATGCATTCTACATATAGAGAAATTGAAAAGGGGGATATGTTAATAGGCACAGGGAAAGATATTGCATTTCTTATAATCATAGGCATAGGGAAAATATTGCATTTCTTATAACAGAAACACTATATTTTAAAATTGCAGACTGTCCTATTAAAGTTTGTTCAAGATATGAAACCTATTTCAAAAGACTTCCTCTTCAGCCCCACCATTGTTAAAACTTTTCATGTTTTCAGTCTCCAAATTGAATCAACCTACACCATTTGTTTCTAACACTTGATCTCATGGACACCTTTTAATAAAAATTAAACATTTGTCCATGAGAAGGCAACAAGACTTTGGTCAGGAAGAACCCCTGCTGTTTGTGAACACAAAAGAGAAAAACAGGTGGAGTCCCATTGTCTAGAAACTATTATGAATATACTTACAAACCTATGGGCCACACTCATATGTTAATGGGATGCCTGCTGGCTTAGGGGCCAACTCAGACGCTCCCTAACATAAACAAAATACAACATTTGTTTGGGAAGGACATGTAAAAATGACCAGTATTGCATTATGTGTGTATAATGATCATATGTTTTTAAAAATGTACAAATAACTACTTCAAAAATCTTATAACTATATATATATATATATATATATATGACAACATGTTTGAATGTATAGATAAGTTAAATATGGAATTAAGGGCCAGTAACCCCACCAAATAAGGTTATATAATAATGCACACAGTGCAGAATTATATAACATTAGCCTAGCGCCATGTTTCTAAAGCAGAGTATAGCAAAGATATTTACCTACGATAATCTATTTTTCTGAACGCCGCTCCTGGCTCTACTGAGCGGGTCTGTTTTTTACCTAAGCGCATCAGGCACGCTGTCTAGTCACAGCACGCCCTGATCGCGCCATTAAACTGAATGTAGCTCGCTCTCGCTACCATACCCGAGCGGGATGTATAAATAAGTATCTATTTAAATCATGAGGATTTAATTTTAAACTGGTACATTTTAGTTATACAAAAATATTAAATTAAATATATGAAGATTGATGTATATATAAATTATCTCCCTCCGTTAAAGCCCATGTACATATATTTTTAATAAGGCAATGCCTAAATGATAAGCCATAAAGACATGAATACTTATTTAAATATATTTGATACATTTATGAAGTCTAGCTCACAGATTAGATAAATGAATATGTGTATGTCTGTGTGTATGTATATATATATTTATATATATGTGTGTGTGTATATGTGTGTGATATATGAAAAATAAATTCTAAGGATAAATGTAAGAATTAGTTCACTTTTATAGCACAACTCACCATTGCCATCTTGTGGTCAGTTAGTAAAAGTACAACCAGCTATACATAACATTGGGTGAATTATTCCCAAAAGTTAATTAACATTCATCCAATCACAGCGTTGCAGATCCTTACAATCTGTGAATGACTGTTAGAGATTAGGGTGGAGTTATAGTTCAGGATAAATTGGGTTACAGGACAGTCACAAAGGACTCTGGGTTGCATGAAAGAAGGGTGGATACTCTGTCCAAAATTTTTCCCTGAAAAAGAACTTTTGAATCCTGGTTGTACCCATCTCATATTTTTGATATCCTTGGAAATTATTTCCTGTTTTTACTGTGGACTAAGAGATTTTGTGGGACCGTATGCAGGAGAAACACACATCTTGACTAGTGATAACCCAGGGCTTGGAGGAGATAACATTTGGGGAGGTATAAAAAGTTTTTACTTATATTTAAGCAGTTGTTGCATTTAAGGTCCTTATTAAGGTTTGTATTAGATGATTATAGGCCCCATTTTTATATGTACTTACCCCCATAGTCTGGTTTATATTGTCTAGGAATCTAATTCACCTAACAATACAATCAATTTTGTTATAGATAGTGTTCATGTAATTCAGCATAAAGCCCCGGGCATTATAATTAAATATATTTAATTTTACTGGTATTGTATTCTCTAAGGCTGAGACTTGTTGAGGCATCATACATTTTTTTAAATTGTTTACTGGTTATTATTATTATCAGGTATTTGTAGAGCGCCAACAGATTCCGCAGCGCTGTAAACATAGTCAATATACAGGATAGCTTTTGCAGGGATCAAGTGGGTCGAGGGCCCTGCCGAGAGTTTCACTGTTGTAGTCGGCTCTTATGAAGGCGATCTGCAAACAGCTGGGCTTATAGGCTTACATTTTAAGGGATTCAAGGGGAAAGCAATGTGGAGTTAGGAAGGGTTAGTGTTGGTTGTAAGCATCCCTGAATAGTAGAGTTTTTAGGGAGCGCTTGAAGCTGTTAAAACTAGAGGAGAGTCTTATGGAGTGAGGCAGGGAGTTCCACAAGATGGGGGCCAGTCTGGAGAAGTCCTGTAGATGGGAATGTGAGGAAGTAACAAGAGAGGAGGAGAGGAGATCCTGAGCTGATCGAAGGGGACGGGAGGGAGAGTATCTGGAGACAAGTTCTGAAATATAGGGGGGAGCAGTGCAGTTGAGAGCTTTGTATGTCAGAGTGAGGATTTTGTGTTTAATCCTAGAGGCAAGAGGAAGCCAGTGAACGTATTGGCAGAGAGGCGCAGCAGATGAAGATCAACGAGTAAGGAAGATGAGCCTGGCAGAGGCATTCATAATGGATTGTAAAGGAGCTATGCGGCAGCTAGGTAGACCAGAGAGGACGGAGTTGCAGTAGTCGAGGCGGGAAAGGATAAGAGACTGGATTAAAATCTTAGTTGTATCTTAGAAATGTCTAATTTTAGCGATGTTTTTAAGGTGGAAGCGGCAGGCTTTAGCCAAGGACTGAATGTGAGGAGTGACGGAAAGATCTGAGTCAAGTCTGACCCCAAGACATCGGGCATGTGGGGTAGGAGTAATGATGGAATTATCAACAGTTATAGAAATTTTGGGGGTGGAGACATTGGAAGAAGGGGGAAAAATAAGGAGTTCAGTTTTGGAGAGATTTAGCTTAAGGTAGTGAGAGGACATCCAAGATGACATATGAAAAAGACAGTTAGTGACACGGGTTAGTAAGGAAGGAGGTAGGTCGGGTGCAGAGAGGTAGATTTGGGTGTCATCGGCATACAAATGATATTGAAACCCATGGGACTTTATTAAGGAACCTAATGATGACGTGTAGATTGAAAAGAGAAGGGGACCGAGGACAGAGCCTTGAGGTACCCCAACAGAAAGTAGTAACTGGGCAGAGGATGCTCCGGAGAAGGCTACACTAAATGTACGGTTAGTTAGATAGGAAGAGAACCATGAAAGAGCTGTGTCACAGATGCCGAAGGATTGGAGGGTTTGAAGCAAAAGAGGGTGGTCAACAGTGTCAAAGGCTGCAGACAGGTCAAGGAGGATAAGCAGAGAGAAGTGGCCTTTGGATTTTGCTGTAAGTAGGTCATTGGTAACCTTGACAATTGCTGTCTCTGTAGAGTGATGGGGACGAAATCCAGATTGCAGTGGGTCAAGAAGAGAGTTTAGTGTAAGGAAATGGGATAGACGTGCGTATACTAGCTTTTCTAGGAGCTTTGAGGCAAGAGGGAGTAGGGAAATAGGGCGGTAGTTGGATGGGGAGGTTGGATCAAGGGAAGGTTTTTTGAGGATAGGTGTGACCAGTGCATGTTTTAGAGATGAGGGAAATATACCAGTGCTAAGGGAGAGGTTGAAAATGTGTGTGAGTATGGGCGTGAGGGTATAAGAGAGGGAGGGGATTAGCTGTGAGGGGATAGGGTTGAGGGGACAGATAGTGAGGTGGGAGGACAGTATAAGGGCAGAAACTTCATCCTTGTTAACAGGGGCAAAAGAGCTGCATTTTTTTATATTTGGGTTTTGGATGATTGTGAGCTTTTGAGGGGGTGGGAGATTGGTAGTATGTTGAGAGCTGATTTCACTTCTGATGGAGTCAATTTTGTTTTTGAAGTGGCTGGCAAAATCTTGAGCTGAGAGAGAGGTTGTATTAGGAGGTGGGGGTGGGCGGAGAAGAGTATTGAACGTGGAGAACAGATGTTTTGGTTTAGAGGAAAGAATAGAGATGAGATTAGAGAAGTAGTGTTGCTTATGGAGATTAAGGGCAGAGTAGTAGGAGTTCAAGATGAACTTGTATAACCATACCTTCTGAATCTGATTAATTGCTATAATAAATTGCTAAGTATCCGGATATAATTTTAATGGTAATATTTGGCTAAGATTGTATTAAATAACCGTTGTTAGTAACACATATTGCATAATTGGTTCATGCTATAATAAATTGCTAAGTATCCGGATATAATTTTAATGGTAATATTTGGCTAAGATTGTATTAAATAACCGTTGTTAGTAACACATATTGCATAATTGGTTCATGCTGATTTATTTTACCTTGTTATAGACTTTACTCTTAGATTTGCACCCATAGGATCAAAACAAAGTGTAGTAGCATATTTTATTTCATAGTGTTTGTTTTGTGTATAATTAAATGGTATATCCCTTGTTAGTATCTTGTTTAATGTTTAATAAATATATATTTTTCCAAACTGAATCTTCTTTACTCCACAAATATAATTCACCATGTTTAAAAAGATATCACCTAATTAGAACTACTGAAAAATAATACAAATATATGGGAGATTACCGATTAGAAAATAGTAAATTATTTTGTAACCTAGTATATATACTAACACGTTGGAGGTTACTGCTGAGATAGTCAAAATTAATATTGTAATCTAAAATATATAACACCTCCCAGAGGCAGGTTTCTCCTCTCCAGATTATCTGTAGACCAGATAAAAAGAGAGGTCAAGGACCTTGCCACTCTGGGAGTAATAGTTCCTGTTCCTCCTCAGGAACAGGGTCTGGGATTTTACTCGAATCTGTTGATAGTTCCCAAAAAGGAGGGAACTTTCAGGCCAATCTTAGACCTGAAATGTCTAAACAAGTTTCTCAGAGTACCATCCTTCAAGAAGGGGACTATACGCTCCATTCTTCCCTTGGTCCAAGAGGGTCAGTTCATGACAACATAGACCTAAAGGACTCATACTTTCATGTTCCCATTCACAAGGATCATCACAAGTTTCTGAGATTCGCCTTCTTGGACAATCAATTTCAGTTTGTGGCCCTTCCATTCGACCTTGCCACATCACCCAGAATTTCTTCAAAGGTTCTGGGCGCTCTTTTGGCAATGATTCAGTCTCGGGGCTTAGCAGTGGCGCCATACCTGGACAACATTCTGGTTCAGGTACCGTCTTTTCAACAAGCAAACTCTCATACGGAGACCTTGTTGTCTTTTCTTCACTCCCACGGTTGGAAGGTCAATCTGGGAAAGAGTTCTCTGATTCCAGCTACAAGGGTTGTGCTCTTGGGGACCATAATAGACTCCCTGTTAATGAAGATATTTTTGACGGATGTCAGAAAGACAAAGATTTTCAACTCTTGCCTTGCCCTTCAGTCCTCTCCTCGGCCGTTAGTGGCTCAATGTATGGAGGTAATTGGTCTGACAGGGGCTTCCATGGACATCATCCCGTTCCATCTCAGACCTCTGCAGTTATGCATGCTCAGACAATGGAACGGGGACTATGCGGATCTGTCTCCGCAAATAGATCTGGATCAGGCGACAATAGACTCTCTTCCTTGGTGGTTGTATCTGGACCATCTCTCCCAGGAAACTTGTTTCTGCAAACTCTCCTTCTGGGTTGGGGAGCAGTCTGGGGCTCGTTGAAGGCTCTGGGCCTATGGACTTGGGAGGAGTCGGCTCTCCCCATAAACATCCTAGAGCTGAGAGATATCTTCAATGCTCTGCTGGCCTGGCCTCAGTTAGCCATAGCCCAGTTTATCAGGTTTCAGTCGGACAACATAACCTCGGTGGCGTACATCAACCAACAGTGGGCAGAGAACCACAACTGCTGTCTTTCTGCGATCCACATCCCAGGAGTGGACAATTGGTAAGTGGATTTTCTGAGCAGACAGACTTTTCATCCGGGGAGTGGGAACTTCACCCGGAAGTGTTTTCCAGTTTGACTCTCAAATGGGGGCAGCCAGAACTGGATCTCATGGCTTCTCTGCAGAATGTCAAGCTGCCGAGGGAAGGCTCGAGGTCAAGGGATTCACAGGCAATCCTAATAGATGCTCTGGCGGTTCCTTGGAACTTCAGTCTAGCAGACCTGTTTCCTCCGTTCGCTCTCCTTCCAAGGGTCATTGCTCGGATCAAGCAGGAGAGGGCATCATTGATTCTCATAGCTCCAGCGTGGCCTCGCAGGATCTGGTATGCAGACCTAGTGGAAATGTCATCCTTTCCTCCTTGGAGACTTCATCTGAGGAAGGACCTTCTACTTCATGTTCCCTTCCTTCATCCAAATCTTGTTTCTTGTTTCTCTGAAGCTGACTGCTTGGAGATTGAACGCAAAATGTTTATCCAAGCATGGGTTTTCAGAGTCGGTCATTCAGACCTTGATTCAGGCTCGTAAGCCTGTGACTCATAGGATTTACCATAAGATTTGGCGTAAATATTTGTATTGGTGTCAATCCAAAAGATACTCTTGGAGTATAGTCAGAAGTAATTCCTAGGATTTTGTCTTTTCTCCAGGACGGTCTAGAGAAGAGTTTGTCGGCTAGTACTTTGAAGGGTCAGATTTTGGCATTGTCTGTTTTGTTGCACAAGCATCTAGCAGATGTGCCAGACGTGCTATTGTTTTGTCAGGCCTTGGTCCCTGGAGTCTTAATCTTGTTCTTAAGGTTTTACAGCAGACTCCGTTTGAGCCTATGCATTCCTTGGATATTAAGTTGTTATCTTGGAAAGTTTTGTTTTGTGTTGCTATTTCTTCTGCTAGGGGAGTTTCGGAACTCTCTGCGCTACAGTGTGATTCCCCTTATCTTATGTTTCATTCTGATAAGGTGGTTTTGCGTACTAAGTTGGGTTTCCTGTCTAAAGTTGTTTCGTTCAAGAATATTAATCAGGAAATCGTTGTTCCATCTTTATGTCCTAACCCTTCTTCTTATAAGGAGGGTTTATTGCATAACGTAGATGTTGTACGTGTGTACATAATTCTATTTACAGGCGACTAAGGACTTTCGTCAGTCTTCTGCCTTGTCTGTTTTTCTGAGAAATGCAAGGATCAGAAAGCTACGACTACTTTGCTTTCCTTTTGGCTGAAGAGTGTTATTTGTTTGGCCTATGAGACTGCTGTACAGCAACCTCCTGAGAAAATCCCAGCTCACTCCACGAGGGCTGTCTCTTCCTCTTGGGCTTTAAATGAAGCTTCTGTGGAACAGATTTGCAAGGCTGCAACTTGGTCAACTTTGCATACTTTTTCCAAATTCTATCAATTCAATACTTTTGACTCGGTTGAGGCTTTCTTTGGGAGAAAGGTTCTTCAAGCAGTGGTAGCGAAGTAGGGAAAGAAGTGGCGCTAAGGACCCCTTATATGCCAAGTACGAAAAGGATCCCTCATACAAAGATCCAGGGGCTAGTGAGGACAGATTCGGCAAGCCGAATCTGTCTTCAAGCAGTGGTGCCTTCTGTTTAGGTTACCTGTCTTGTCCCTCCCTTATCATCTGTGTCCTCTAGCTTGGGTATTGATTCCCAACAGTAATTATTAATGATCCGTGGACTCACCATGTCATTAGAAAGAAAACAAAATTTATGCTTACCTGATAAATTTATTTATTTCTTGACACGGTGAGTCCACAGCCCGCCCTGTTTTGTTTCAGTTTCTTTCTATATAAACCTCAGGCACCTCTGCACCTTGTGTTACTTCCTTTCTCTCCTTTCCTTTGATCAAATGACTCTGGGATTGTGGGTAGGGAAGTGATATTTATCAGCTTTGGTTTGTGGTGTTCTTTGCCTCTTCCTGCTGGCCAGGAGTGATATTCCCAACAGTAATTATTGATGAACCGTGGACTTATCGTGTCAATAAATAAATAAATTGATCAGGTAAGCATAAATTTATTTTTCTCTCCATGCTGTCAATGTTTTCAATATCAGGACCTGTGTCTGAGGGAGTTGGTCAGGTTTCTGTGAGATTCAGAAAATTGAGAAAATGGTTGATGAAGAGGTTGTGGTGAACTTTTTGCACAAAGAGAAAGAGTGCACAAGCAAAGGGGGTGTTGGTTCTTTATACAAAAGGATACTTTGGAAACCTTATCCAAGTTGTTTTTTAGGTCTATGGCAAGGCATACATGGGTGGGCAAGTTTAGAAAGTTATGGGGGGCTGGGATTGGGGGATATATCCCTAGCAGTTAGTACGAGCAAGAGGGGAGAGTGAGATGAGATTTTTAGTATTGAGAGTGTCTTTCGGATGAGGTGCAGGGGCAGTGAGAGTTTAGGAATGTGTGGTATTGAGAGTGTCTTTCGGATGAGGTGCAGGGGCAGTGAGAGTTTAGGAATGTGTGAAGTTCATGGGATCAGAAGTGAGGTGAGGATAAAAGAGATGGGCCAATGAATCATACAGGTGGTGAGGGGGAAGGAATAAATTAAAAATGTAGTTTGTTGTATATTATTTATTATCAGGTATGTAGGTTGTAGAGCGAAAACAGATTCTGCAGCGCTATAAACATAGGCAGTATAAAAGATAACATTTATAGGGATCAAATGGGTAGAGGGCCCTGCCGAGAGTTGCACTGTTGTAGTCGGCTCTTATGAAAGTCATTTAAAAACAGCTGGGCTGATAGGCTTACATGCTAAGGGGTTCAAGGGGATAGAAATGGAGTTAGTGTAAGTTATATGCATCCCTGAATAGTAGAGTCTTTAGGGAGCGCTTGAAGCTTAGAAAAATAGGGAAAAGTCTTGTGGAGTGAGGCAGAGAGTTCCACAAGATGGGAGCCAGTCTGGAGAAGTCCTGTAAATGGGAATGTGAGGAGGTAACAAGAGAGAAGGAGAGTAGGAGATTGTGAGCAGAGCGAAGGGGAAGGGAGGGAGAGTATCTGGAGACAAGGTCTTGCATATAGGGGGGAGCAGTGCAGTTGAGGGCTTTGTCAGAGTCAGAATTTTGTGTTTGATCCTGGAGGCAAGAGGAAGCCAGTGAAGGAATTGGCAGAGAGGTGCAGCAGATGAAGAGTGACGTGTAAGGTAAATGAGCCTAGCAAAGGCATTCATTATGGATTTTAAAGGAACTAGGCAGCAGCTAGGGAGACCAGAGAGGATGGAGTTGCAGTAGTCGAGGCAGGAAAGGTTGAGAGAGTGGATTCAAATTTTAGTTGTGTCTTGTGTAAAGAAATATCTAATTTAAGAGATGTTTTTAAGGTGGAAACGGCAGGCTTTAGTCAAGGACTGAATGTGAGGATTGAAAGAAAGATCTGAACCAAGTGTGACTCCAAGACTTCGGGAATGCGGCGTAGGGGTAATAATGGAGTTATCGACAGTTATAGAGAGATGGGGGGTGTAGATTTTGGAAGAGGGGAAAATAAGGATCTCAGTTTTGGAGAGATTTAGCTTAAGGTAGTGAGAGGACATCCAGGATGAGATATGAGAAAGACAGTTAGTGACACGGGTTAGCAAGGAAGGAGATAGGTCTGCTGCAGAGAGGTAGATTTGGGTGTTATCAGCATACAAATGATATTGAAACCCATGGGAATTGAGAAGAGAAGGGGACCAAAGGACAGAGCTTTGCAGTACCCCAACAGAAAGTGGTAACGGGGCAGAGGATGCCCCAGAAAAGGCTGCACTAAAGGTACGGTTAGACAGGTAGGAAGAGAACCACAAGAGAGCTGTGTCGCATATGCCAAGGGTTTTGAGCAAAAGGAGGTGGTCAACAGTATCAAAGGCTGCAGACAGATCAAGGAGGATAAGCAGAGAAAAGTGGCCTTGGATTTTGCTGTAAGTAGGTCGTTGGTAACCTTAATGATTGCTGTCTCTGTGGAGTGATGGGGGCAAAATCTAAATTGCAGTGGGTCAAGGAGGGTGTTTAATGTAAGGAGATGGGATAGATGTGATTATACTAGCTTTTCAAGAAGCTTTGAGGCAAGAGAGAGTAGGGAAAAAGGGGGGTAGTTGGATAGGGAGGTTGGATCAAGAGAAGGTTTATTGAAGATAGGTGTGAGCAGTGCATGTTTTAGAAATGCTCTTCTAATGTAAATTGTAGGATCAACAAGTGCTGGGTTAGATGTGAAAAAAAATTCACAGGGGCTACTCTCATGTTATTCTCTAAAAACGAGGCTGTCACTGCAAGTTGTAAGATGTTTTCCATAGAAAGTAATGGAGCCATCTGGGAGCAGGGGGTGCACTTCACAAATTAAATCCTGCTGCCAATACAAATCAAATTACTCTGCTTTAAGAGTGTAGTATCTTACATTAAATAGCAACAACAGTAATCTCCAAATTAACCACACTTCTGGTTAGATCCAAGGACATTCATAGCTTTAAATCACATTCAGTATAACAGTGTCCCCTCTTAGCGCGGTATGTACAAAAAGCAATAACACACTTGTGTTCCCCTTACCTCCTGTCACAGAGCAAGTCTCAGTACTGTTACACAATGTGCCTGATGGGTCTGGCCACAGGGGCATCTCATCAAATACTGTGCTCATCTCAGAATGTTCTGTATATTTCACAATTGAATTTCTATTAACATTCAGACCCTCCTTCAGGCTCCTTACTCAAGACCACTGTCAAACGATTGGTAGAAGCTCAAGCTAAGGAGCCGGTGAACACTGTAGACACTGTCCAGGTGTATGAAAGCTCCGTGCTTTAGTTCGCTGACAGTTTGAGCACCGGAGTAAACTTAAAATGTAGCTTTTTAAAAGTACAGCAGTACAATACATTTAGGTATGGGTATTAGAGCAACAAATGGCTGACGCGTTTCAGCTTAAATGCTTACTCCAGTGCTGTTCGCAACTTGTTCTTTGCTTATAGTATCTAACAATCACCTCTGTTTTCATATGTATGTGGTTTCTATGAGTGTAATATGTGTTTTGCTTATTTTTGAGTACATAATCTTGTCACCTTACTGTTTGCAATAAAAAAACAGCAAGTACTACAGGGGAAAATGTTTAGAGAAAACGTAAGACCTGGTGGAAACTACTCCAATGGAACACCCATGTTCAGCCCACTAGCAGAGGTAGCAAAACCTATTTTAAAATAAGGAAAATAAAATTCTTTCAATTGCATATTATAAATATAAATTTCAATCAAATAGTTTTTTATTGAGGAAAAACATATAATAACATACTGACAAGAAATATGTTGTCATATAGTTACATTAGACCGGTAAAACATAGTTGTTTACAGAGTAAAAGCAATTGTACTAAATGCTGTCTGTTCAATATTGTCTTGACTCCTCATTTTTATATCCAAATAATAGCTTAAGATCGTAGCTATTTAACTGACCTCAAGCAGGCCTGAATCAGAGAACAAAGGGAAAAAATTGGGACTCCATTTTAAGAACCCAATATCTAAATGTAGTAGCAAGACATTATTTTGTACTCAGCGGGTGAGCACCGCTTAGAGTATAATATAATGCTGCATTGTAAATAATAATAACTATATATATATATATATATATATATATATATATATATATATATATATATATATATATATATGAGGTGTATTGGTTAAGAAAAGGGGATAGCTAAACTCCCATTTATACAGGTATGATTTCAATTTAGAGCAAACTTCTTTTGAACCCCTTATATACAATGGGGATCGTTACTTGATCACGAATACGGGGACTATATGCAAAGTTATGCCTTTATAAGTTTAGGAAACTAGTTAGAGAATATAATGTGAATTAATTAAAACCTTTAGTGCAAGGCTGGATTGTCCTACCAGGATACCAGGAGATTTCCCTGTGGGCTGCAGCAGCTGGGCTGGAAGGTTACAATTTAAAGGGGTAATTAATAGATGCAGTTGGGTTGTAGGGTGCCTATATAACAATGTGGCACTTTTGTGTTATACAAACTAATAGAATTTAATTCTGAATAAAAAAAATATTGGTGGATGGAGTATCTCAGTAATCCCCTTGGAGAAAAATATGGTGTGTGTATTCTAACTTCCAGGGCTGCTTTTTATTCCCAGTCCAGCCCTGCTTTAGTGGTACCTACGTAGGGTCTAAGTGTGCACAGTACTTAGCTGAGAAAGGAATATATATGTGAGATATACATTTTAAAAGCACAAAGCCAACACACAAAAAATAACAAGCACAATCAGCCTTCTACCTTGGCACCAGTCATAGTACAACATAACATAAACATAACCACATTAGTTATTTCCTGCGTGAGAGGAGCGTGTTCTGTCTGATCGCACTATCTGGAGATATGCGGTCAATATGATTCATCTCAAGGTAAGCGGAAAGATCGGGAGGCAGCAGTCAGCGTCCAAGACAAAAATGTGGGCATTTTCTAACAGATGTCAATCAATATCTGTGTTTAATGATGTACTAGCGTCACCTCTTCCCTTGTTATAGATCAAGATATTTGGGTAGTAAATAGGAACAATGAAAACGTTGTCCAGTTGTGTATTAGTTATGGTTTCCAACTCAGCTCTAGCCTTGTGTCCCCCAACGGCCGGCCGCATTGGCAGGGAACCAGGGTACAGCTTCTCCAAACCCAAGACACAATTGGGGTTAGCAATTAATAATGCGTGGCTTTCTGACATCTTATCTACTATGACTAAGGTTTCACAGTTATCACGCAGCCCATCTAGAAATGCTTGTGCCTCTGATTCAGCATCGGATCACTTGTCATTTTCTTCTACGGCCTGCGGTCTGGGGTATGCTTGTGCTAGTTCACGAGCCTTTTCCTCTCCAGGAATACAGCTCTGTTCCTCTTTCAAGGCCCTCACAAGGGAGATAAAGTGATCCTCCATCTTGCTGGCCACCAGTCGCAGTAATGCAGTAGCGATAGTCTCCATTATGAAATGTTTTCAGGCTTCGCTGGTATCTGTGTAAGCACGTCACTCACTTTAGGCTTTCAGGGGTTTAGCCAATATTATTAGCAATTTGCAGCAAGCTTTACACGGTTACCTTGCGAACCATGGGGAGCTGTTAGATGGATGGTGGTAGGCCACCGCCAACAAGCTTGATCGGTCAAAATTTAATCCTCAGAGTATAATATTGCAACAATAGTGGTGTCACCATGCTCTAGCTACACTTCGAAATAGATATTTTCAGCATTTGTGTAATATAATTTTATGTGTGTGAGATAATCTGCATATTAAGTCCTGGATTTAACAGAGCTTTTCAGGTTAGCTTCTTAGCATGGTCGCGGCTTGGACACGCCCCCATAAATATACATTTCATAGTCTTTTTTGTGGTTTAGTTTTTTTACGATTTCTACTGTGCTCCTTAACCCCTTAACTATCACAACATACTCTGTACGCCACTGGTCGTTAAGGGGTCGTTTGTCAGCTCGTAATAGCGTGGGTCTCGCCACCGGCGGCAAGACAACACTTTTACTACCTCCCTCCTGCAGACGAGATTGCACTATCAAAAAAATCAAGTCGATAGAAAGAGCAGCATCATACAGGGTATGTCGCTGGTCATTAATGGGTTAAATATTTTTTTTACCTACCCCCTTATTTCAGTTCTTTTTACATACTTGCATTTTAGCCGATCAGTGCTAACTCTTAGGTGACTCCACGGGAGTGAGCGCAATGTTATCGCTATGTTACACACGAACCTATGCTGTCTTGCTGTAAAAAACTGTCAAAATGCAGTGAGATAAGAGGCGGACTTCAAGGGCTTAAAAATTAGCATATGAGCCTACCTAAGTTTAGCTTTCAACAAGAATAACAAGAGAACAAAGCAAATAAAAGTACATTGGAAAGTGTTTTAACCTCTTAACGACCAAGGACGTGACTGGCACGACCTCTGGGGTTTCAAGTGCTGGAAGCAATCGTGATCACGTCCAGATGCTTTTTAAGTTTATTGTAGTGATGCTTCGATATTGAGGCATCCTGCAATACCCTTTTTTTAGCAACTGATGCAAAGAGAGCCACTCTGTGGCCCTCTCTGCATCGGCCAGTGATGTTGCCCATCGTTGGTGGCATGGGAGGGATACGAGAGAGGCGGGAGGACAGCCCATCACTGGATCAGTTCCGGCGAGAAGGGATCCAGTTCCGGGAGTGCGTGAGGGGGACGGAAGCGCAAGCTATTAAAGGGACAGTCAAGGCCAAAATAAACTTTCATGATTCAGATAGAGCATGTAATTTTAAACAATTTTCCAATTTACTTTTATCACCAATTTTGCTTTGTTCTCTTGGTATTCTTATTTGAAAGCTTAACCTAGGAGGTCCATATGCTAATTTCTTAGACCTTGAAGCTCACCTCTTTTCAGATTGCATTTTAACAGTTTTTCACCACTAGAGGGTGTTAGTTCACGTATTTTATATAGATAACACTGTGCTCATGCATGTGAAGTTATCTGGGAGCATGCACTGATTGGCTAGACTGCAAGTCTGTCAAAAGAACTGAAAAAAGGGGCAGTTTGCAGAGGCTTAGATACAAGATAATCACAGAGGTTAAAAGTATATTATTATAACTGTGTTGGTTATGGAAAACTGGGGAATGGGTAATAAAGGGATTATCTATCGTTTTAAAAAATAAAAATTCTGGTGAAGACTGTCCCTTTAACTGCTGTGTAAGGGAAGAAGGGAGAGGGATGGGGGAATAAGGAATAAGTATTGAGAAAGGGATCTTGGAGGGGGAGTGGGGTAGGGTATTGAGGGGGGCAGCTACACTACAGAAAAATGGGGTATTTTATTATTTATGAATTAATACATTTTTTTAGCAAACTGGGTACTGGCAGTAAGATGGCGGCAAATAGGTAAAGGGGGTGGGTTAGAGAGCTGTTTGGTGGGGATCAGGGAGGTTGGGGGCTACATTTTATATATATATATATATATATATAAAAAAAAAATTTTAAAAAGTACTTAAGATGGCGGTGACAATTGTGAGGTGGGGGAGGAAAGAGAGCTTTTTGAGAGGGATCAGGGAGTGGGATGTGTCAGGTGGGAGGCTGATCTCTACACAATTAACCCCTTCACTGCTGGGCATAATACAAGTGTGGTGCGCAGTGGCATTTAGCGGCTTTCTAATTACCAAAAAGCAACGCCAAAGCCATATATGTCTGCTTTTTATGAACAAAGGGGATCCCAGAGAAGCATTTACAACCATTTGTGCCATAATTGCACAAGCTGTTTGTAAATAATTTCAGTGAGAAACCTAAAGTTAGTGAAAAAGTTAACGATTTTTTTTATTTGATCGCATTTTTGCGGTGAAATGGTGGCATGAAATATACCAAAATGGGCCTAGATAAAAAAAAAATGGTTTGGAAATATCAAAGTGCTACTTGTACTTATTGCCCTATAACTTGCAAAAAAGTAAAGAACATGCAAACATTAGGTATTTTTAAACTCAGGACAAAATTTAGAAACTATTTAGCTTGGGAGTTTTTTGGTGGTTGTAGATATGTAACAGATTTGGGGGTCAAAGTTAGAGAAAGTGTGTTTTTTTCAATTTTTTCATCATATTTTATACATTTTTTATAGTAAATTCTAAGATATGATAAAAATAATGGTATCTTTAGAAAGTCCATTTAATGGCGAGAAAAACGGTATATAATATGTGTGGGTACAGTAATAGAGTAAGAGGAAAATTACAGCTAAACACAAACACCGCATAAATGTAAAAATAGTCCTGGTCCTTAATGGTAAGAAAATTGAAAAATGGTCTGGTCACTAAGGGGTTAAAATGGCATGACCTAAGGCTCACGTTCCTGTTAGTCACACTAGCCTGTCTGTCGATATACCATCTACCTTGTGTGCTGCCGGTTGGTCGCCGGATGGGAGATCTGCCCTGTTTGTCCATGGTGCTGTTGAGCTGAGTGCGTCCCTGGAGCAGGCCTATAAGCAGGCGACGAGAAGCACGCAGCTGGTTTTGTTATGCACAGAATCCCGGTGTTATAACATGGCTCTCATCGCTGGAAAGAGGATCCCTGCATACTATGTTCAACATGAAGCATCTAGATCAATTGACCCCAGACAAGGAATTGGTTAGATGGGTGATAGAACTGAATGCCGGACAGTTAGCGAAACTTTCTACCGCTACCCCACTGCACTCTTCTACTACAACTCATTTCAGAGAACTCTATAGTTGTATTTTATTGCTTACTGCCGCTGACTTTTATTAGGTACCAGGCGCTATGCTATATTTTTTATGTTTTAGTTAAAGGTTTTATCAGGTTTATTATACTTCTAGTCATACTATGGTTAGCTCCTAAATTAGCTTTACAACATAGCTATAATTCTGTTATTCTTCCTATATGTTATTGTCTGTGAGTTGACTAGCTAACATTTAGACTTTAGAAACAATCTGTATGTTATTGAACATAATGCTGCTTTAAGTGCTAATATTCCCAGCACACCATTGCCAATGATATTCTGCTTATATGTTTCACTGTGTTTTTTCTAAAGTTACTTAGAATTGCTGTCTTATTTACACTATATAACCTATATCATTTGAGCTATTTATGTTAAGACAAGCAATAATGCAAAATTTGGCTTTAAACTAATGTTCTTGGATAAATGATGTAATAGCCATTTTACATCACCAGATGGTTTAACTACAGTCTGTTTACTAAAATGTTTTGTGCTCAATATTCTTTGTATTCCCATACTATGCCTTTGGGACTATAATACCCTTACTGTATGGCACCTAAGTGTTTTTCAAAATAATTTTCTATTAAGAGAATATTGTAGTATACTGTAATCATAGGTACATGTTTATTTTGAAGGCTGGTACATCACTGCACTTCTCTTGCAAGCTTAGGACTTATTTTTCCTGAGGGGAAAATATTTCCCAGTAATATGCCAATCAGAGTTTTCTATATGTGATACACCTAAGTTTTTAACCCCTGGAGGAACCTGTCAAGTATTTTATATTGCTTTAACTATTTTGCAATTCAAAATGAGGTTGCTATGAGCGAAGTCAGATATGCAAGCTTTAGTTCTATGTTGAAAGGTTCTACAGCACATAGAGAATAGCTCTCTTATTTTTCTCTTATACAAAATTAGGGGATCACATTATTTATACTCACGCATTGACATATTGGAGGCTTCTATTTGAGGGCAGCTAATGTCTGAATTTTTAACATCACTCCTAACATTTTGATTGATGTTTAATTATCTCCAGTAGGGGAGCCGTTAGCGGTGGCCCCCCTAGGTGGCCCCCCTAGCACTTATTATGTCCAGCAGCCTCCCAACTCTATGTTATTCACCTGTTCTATGTCCTTCCCCATGGGGATGGTGTTCTGTCACTATCACTACATCTGATGTCAGGCTTACTCATGGGTACTTATATCCTCCTCTATGCATTCACAGAATATGGTAAAAACATATAGTTTTTTTTTTGCCTGCTGTCCGGGCGTAGGGCCCGTGTCCAGACGGCAGGGTAGAGAAAGCACAAACATGTAGATCAGCCATACTTCATATTTTCATTATAATGTCTAATTAATAGCTACTCTTTTCATTTTAGTGCCACTTTTATTTCTAGGTAAGCAAGCATGCCTGCAAGCAAAAGATGTCATTCATTACTAGCCTACATTAGAAGGTAAATCATTTTACATTGCAATCAAAAATTAGCTGACATACAACATTCATTTGGCCCATTTTACTAAGCTGGTCTCTTGAATACAGGGTTCCAATTATGTTAAATGGGGGGACTCTTTCTTAATTATATGGCTTATTTCTGCATGTCTAAACTCCCCAGATTGATACTGTATGTGACAAGAGCAATTCTATTATGCTGGATATATCATTAACCTAATAGGTAACCAATTTATTTTTAATTCTCCCCTGATAACCGATATGCCCATGAGCTTATATATAGGACTATACTGCCCTACGACACTGTAGTCTGTTTACTTAATATTTGTCTGTCACATTTACTTAACTACCTCCTCTCCAACCCACGAGCCTTTTAGTTCCTAAGCTCCATATCCTTTTATTATATCCACCCACCACCCCCCCCCTTTATAATATACCTCCTACTCTAGGAGGGTTAATTGCATAGCTTCTCTTTTCTATGCCGTACCCTAACCTTAGTATCTTTTTCCTAATAACCCTTGCAGTCCAATATAAAGTTGGCCCTGTCTTTTATACCTAGTGTTACAGGATTGCTTGGGTATCTAGCGCAACATATATTCATATTTTACCGTATAATCCACACCGTGAAAAGATATTTTCATTTTTGCTATCACTCCAACTACCCCTTATCAACCTATTCTAAGTCTATAGATTCTACTATGACCATTCAAATGGCTAATTTTTAGACTGTGAGAAGAAAATGAGGTTCCGGTTTCTTTTTTCTTTTTGTTTTACTCTCTATCGCCTAGATTTAGAGTTTTGCAGCCAAAGGGGTGCGTTAGCTACGCGTGCTTTTTTCTGGCCGCACCTTTTAAATACCGCTGGTATTTAGAGTTCACAGAATGGCTGCGTTAGGCTCCAAAAAAGGAGCGTATAGCATATTTACCGCAACTTCAACTCTCGATACCAGCGGTGCTTACGGACGCGGCCAGCTTCAAAAACGTGCTCGTGCACGATTCCCCCATAGAAAACAATGGGGCTGTTTGAGCTGAAAAAAACCTAACACCTGCAAAAAAGCCGCGTTCAGCTCCTAACGCAGCCCCATTGTTTTCTATGGGGAAACACTTCCTACGTCTGCACCTAACACCCTAACATGTACCCCGAGTCTAAACACCCCTAACCTTACACTTATTAACCCCTAATCTGCCGCCCCCGCTATCGCTGACCGCTGCATATTATTTTTAACCCCTAATCTGCCGCTCCGTACACCCCCGCCACCTACATTATCCCTATGTACCCCTAATCTGCTGCCCTTACATCGCCGACCCCTATATTATATTTATTAACCCCTAATCTGCCGCCCCCAACATCGCCTCCACCTAACTACACTTATTAACCCCTAATATGCCGACCGGACCTGAGCGCTACTATAATAAATGTATTAACCCCTAATCCGCCTCACTCCCACCTCGGATCAGCCAATCGGATTTAACTTGAATCTGATTGGCTGATTCCATCAGCCAATCAGAATTTTCCTACCTTAATTCCGATTGGCTGATAGAATCCTATCAGCCAATCGGAATTCGATGGACGCCATCTTGGATGACGTCATTTAAAGGAACCGTCATTCGGCGAGTAGGCGTCGGTAGAAGAGGATGTTCCGCGTTGGCTGGAAGATGATGGCTCCGGAAGAAAGAAGATTGAAGATGCTGCTTCATAGAAGACTTCATCCCGATGATGGACTTCTTCAGCGCCCGCTTGGATCAAGACTTCAGCCCGATGATGGATTTCTTCAGCCGCCGCTTGGATCCAGACTTCAGCCCGAGGATAGACTTCACTCTTCAGCCCCCCGCTTGGGCTTGGATCAAGACTTCGGACCCTCTTCTGTACCGATCGGTGAACCTGGCATGGTGAAGACAAGGTAGGGAGATCTTCAGGGGCTTAGTGTTAGGTTTATTTAAGGGGGGTTTGGGTTAGATTAGGGGTATGTGGGTGGTGGGTTGTAATGTGGGGGGGGGGGGTATTGTATGTTTTTTTTTTACAGGCAAAAGAGCTGAATTCTTTGGGGCATGCCCCGCAAAGGGCCCTTTTAAGGGCTGGTAAGGTAAAAGAGCTTTGAACTTTTGTAATTTAGAATAGGGTAGGGCATTTTTTTATTTTGGGGGTCTTTGTTATTTTATTAGGGGGCTTAGAGTAGGTGTAATTAGTTTAAAATTGTTGTAATATTTTTCTAATGTTTGTAAATATTTTTTTATTTTTTGTAACTTAGTTCTTTTTTATTTTTTGTACTTTAGTTAGTTTATTTCATTGTATTTATTTGTAGATATTGTATTTAATTAATTTATTGATAGTGTAGTGTTAGGTTTAATTGTAGATAATTGTAGGTATTGTATTTAATTAATTTATTGATAGTGTAGTGTTAGGTTTAATTGTAACTTAGGTTAGGATTTATTTTACAGGTAATTTTGTAATTATTTTAACTATTTTAGCTATTAAATAGTTATTAAGTTGCCTGTAAAATAAATATTAATCCTAAAATAGCTACAATATAATTATAATTTATATTGTAGCTATATTAGGGTTTATTTTACAGGTAAGTATTTAGCTTTAAATAGGAATAATTTATATAATAAGAGTTAATTTATTTCGTTAGATTTAAATTATATTTAACTTAGGGGGGTGTTAGTGTTAGGGTTAGACTTAGCTTTAGGGGTTAAAAAATTTATTAGAATAGCGGTGAGCTCCGGTCGGCAGATTAGGGGTTAATGTTTGAAGTTAGGTGTCGGCGATGTTAGGGAGGGCAGATTAGGGGTTAATACTATTTATTATAGGGTTATTGAGGCGGGAGTGAGGCGGATTAGGGGTTAATAACTTTATTATAGTAGCGGTGTGGTCCGCTCGGCAGATTAGGGGTTAATAAGTGTAGGTAGGTGGCGGCGACATTGGGGGGGTCAGATTAGGGGTTAATAAATATAATATAGGGGTCGGCGGTGTTAGGGGCAGCAGATTAGGGGTACATAGGGATAACTTAGCTGGCGGCGCTTTGCGGTCGGCAGATTAGGGGTTAATTATTGTAGGTAGCTGGCGGCGACGTTGTGGGGGGCAGGTTAGGGGTTAATAAATATAATATAGGGGTCGGTGGTGTTAGGGGCAGCAGATTAGGGGTACATAAGTATAACGTAGGTGGCGGTCGGCAGATTAGGGGTTAAAAAAATTTAATCGAGTGGCGGCGATGTGGGGGGGACCTCGGTTTAGGGGTACATAGGTAGTTTATGGGTGTTAGTGTACTTTAGAGCACAGTAGTTAAGAGCTTTATGAACCGGCGTTAGCCCAGAAAGCTCTTAACTACTGACTTTTTTCTGCGGCTGGAGTTTGGTCGTTAGATTTCTAACGCTCACTTCAGCCAAGACTCTAAATACCGGCGTTAGAAAGATCCCATTGAAAAGATAGGATACACAAATGGCGTAGGGGGATCTGCGGTATGGAAAAGTTGCGGCTGGAAAGTGAGCGTTAGACCCTTTCCTGACTGACTCCAAATACCGGCGGTAGCCCAAAACCAGCGTTAGGAGCCTCTAACGCTGGTTTTGACGGCTACCGCCCAACTCTAAATCTAGGCCTAAAGGATTATTTATATGGAAAATTTCATCATTATTTCTTTGTAAAAGTTGTCAACTTGAAATGTACCACTTATGTTTGTTGCTAAGATATGATGTCTCATATGAGTTGTATTGTTCTCGCAACAACCTCAATAAAAATTTACTTAAAAAAAAAAAAAAATGGCATGACCTATCTGAATCATGAACGTTTAATTTTGACTAGCCTGTCCCTTACACAGTCACTTAGAACCTCATAATAAATGTAGCCCAATATTATTCAGATACATCTAGGAACAAAATAAAACAATTAGCTTGTAACTGTAACATTTATTTAAAAAGAACTTTCAGGACTTATTTCTGCAATTTAGAACTTTTTAAGAAATTAAACTGAAGAAAATTAGTTTGAACTAACCTGTTTATTTATTGTACCTTATGGGTTTCCTGGGGTGGAGTATTTGAAAGAACAGGCTGAGACGATTCTCCCCCTCACTATCAGGGTACCTGCGGGTATAGGATCCCATCCAGATTTTTTTGGGTTCGTTCTCTCTGTGTTAATGAGTCGGATTAACCTCACCAATACGCAATTGTTGTGCTCGTGATATACTTTTCTTGCATTTTGTGCAGATCTCTTTTGCTATATGAGATGTATAGGTCTATTAAATAAATATACTTATATAAATTTATGTCCTGCCCACTACCAAGGGGCTATACAATATTGCTAAATATAGGTGTAATTTATCTACACCATACAGGGGCAGACTGAGGATAAAAAGCAGCCCTGGAAAAATTTGAAGACCAGCCCCATTTTTCTCAAGGGGATTACTGGGATACTCCATCAAAATTTTCTTCTATTCAAAATTACATTATATTAGTTTGTAATCAGGGGCGGGACTACAATTGATGCAGCAGGTGCAGTGGCACCAGGGGCCAAGTGTTTGTGGGGGCCCATAGCAGCCAGTCTATGCATAGGTGTATATTATACTCATCATATTTATACTGCGCAGCATACTGATCAGTGAATAGATACTACTCACATCATAATTCAGTGTAGCATGTAGCATATAGATATTCCGTTATAACATAGCACAGCGTATTTATCAGAGAATACATACTCATCATATTTATATAGAGCAGTATACATATCAGGGTATAGTGTATAAAAACTCATATCATTATACAGCACAGTGCGCTCAGTGCCAGTGCATACATATAGGACCGAGAAATCAACACTGTCTCCACACGCATGCTTCCACACACTTCACCTGCTGTGAAAGATCTTCAAATGGATCCCAACCGAGACCAGGAAGACTGTCACCCACACCCTTGTCAGCAGCCAACTGGACTACGGCAACACACTCTACGCCGGCTCCACCATCAAGCTTGAAAAGAGACTACAGCACATCCAGAACGCCTCGGCCAGACAAATCCTTGACATCCCTCGTCAATGCCACATCACCAAACACCTGCGGGACCTGCACTGGCTCCCCATCAACAAAAGAATAACCTTCAAGCTTCTCACCCACGCATTCAAGGCCCTCCACAACATCGGTCCCGAATACTTGAACCACCATGTTACCTTCTACACCCCTGCCAGACAACTTTGATCGGCCGACCAAACCCTCGCAGTCATCCCCCGCATCAGGAAAATCACAGTGGGAGGCCGATCCTTCTCTCACCTGGCAGCCAAGACTTGTTTTTTTTTCACATTTTAATTATTTTTATTAAAAGTTATGTTTTATTCTTTTTTTTTTTTTAATCTTTCTTTTTTATTATAACCAGCAAACAATACATAGGCATTCAATATAACTCATAAGCCACACAGGGCTTAGTACAATTTGATATGTACAAGCAAAAAGAGAGCATTTTGGCATGCATTGAAAGAACAGATATAAAATAAAAATATTCATCGCCAATATGTAACAAATTTATTGTCCTGCATGGTTTGCTGGAATTTTTTACCTTTTAATGACTTAACACAAAAACTATAATGAACACTCTATTATAAAATTATCTAATAATAATTTTCTTGACTATGAAAACCCATAGTCACAACAAAAAAAAAAAAACAAAAAAAAAAAGAGGAAACCCCCAACATCCCCGTATGGGGGGATCTCTCACTCGGAGCAGCCAAGACTTGTAACACCCTCCCGCTGCACCTCAGACAAGCTACCACCCTAACTAAGTTCAGAAAGGACCTCAAGACTTGGCTCTTCCACTAAACTGCAACCCTCAGCGCCTTGAGACCCTTACGGATGAATAGCCGCACTCTACAAGAACCCAATAGATAGATAGATAGATAGATAGATAGATAGATAGATAGATAGATAGATAGATATATTCAGTATTTTTATAAAGTGCAGTGTGCTCATTATCAGTGTGTATCTATATATAAAGATAGATATATGATACTCAAAATATTTTTACAGAAAAGCAAGAATATTATTACTATTGCTTATTACTGAGTTACCTAGCAGAGGGTGGAAATCATCCCAATCATATCTGATCGGGATGATTGCAGTCCACCACCCCAGAGGCGGGCAGGTTAAGTAGCAGCACTCTTAAGACCCCTGCCTCTTAAATTCTGTTTCCGGCGAGCCAGAAGGCTCGCACGGAATGAGCAGCATGCTCTGCTTAATAAATCGGCCCCTATATATTCAAATATACATGTAAAATGGTGTCTGTGACCAGTTAACATTGTATTGCACATGCACAAAATAGAATTATTCCAATTTGGCTTGAAATAGTGGCAAACATTTTAAAATGGCCAGTTTATTAGCCCCCTTTGTCTACTGAATTTGATGTGATCAATTTCGTATCAGAATATAGTGCAAACCTCATGATCAGGTGCATTGTGATCACCAAATTCAATTGTGTCCATTCATTGTATGGGTGACTAATTCGCTACCTGCTAGGATCCAATACAAACTTTTCCCAATACGGAAATAGTGTTATCATTTGCATTGTGATCATTCCGAAATTCAAGAGCCAAATAACAGCTGATAAACAGGACTGGAGAGAGTGAATTTGACCCTATAGTTTGTTAGGATAAATAATGCAAAAAGTACTTGCTCTAATAAATTTGGCATCAAAATGTCCCTTTAAGTACTTACAATAATTTGAATGGAAATCCAATAAATCCAAATTTACTGCTGCATTTAAAATGTATAAGCATTTAAAATCATTTGATAAAACTGCATTTATCATTAAAACTATGGTTGTACTATTTGTAATTATGTTACAAACACTGCATTTTGTTGTGTCTATGCCATATGTAATACTAATCAACTGTTTAGAAGCTAAAACTAACCATAGTCATTTTTGGTATATACATGTATTTAAGGTTTTTTTTCTGACATAATTTACCAGCCTATACCAAACTGTTTAAAGTGAAGAAAAATAATATTGTAGCATAATGCACTTGTTAAAAACTACTTACTATTGCTATTTAATCTGTTAAATTGTAGTTTTTTTTTTTATTTAAATCATTATAATTTATAAAACTATAATTTTTTACTATTACAGATTTTTTGTGTATCCTCTGCCTGGACCGCTCTTTCCATTTCTCATTTTGTATTGTAGTGACTTAAAGGACAATCTAGTCAAAATTAAACTTTCATGATTTAGATAGAGCAGGCAATTTTAAACAGCTTTCCAATTTACTTTTATCATGAAATTTGATTTGTTCTATTGGTATTCTTTGTTGAAAGCTAAACCTTGGTAGGCTCATATGCTAATTTCTAAGCCCTTAAAGAAAGCATCTTATCTCAGTGCATTTTGACATTTTTCACAACTAGCCAGCGCTAGTTCATGTGTGCCATATAGATAAGTGTGCTCACTCCCGTGGAGTTATTTATGAGTGAGCACTGATTAAATGAAATGCAAGTATGTCAAAAAACTGAAATATGGGGGCAGTCTACAGAGGCTTTTTATACAAGGTAATCACGGAGGTAAAAAGTATATTAATATAACAGTGTTGGTTATGCAAAATTGTGGAATGGGTAATGAAGGGATTATATATCTTTTTAATAAATACAAATTCTGGAGTAGACTGTTCCTTTAGAGAGCTCCACTTAAAAAGCATGCACAGAGTCTCTACAGCTGCTCCAATGTAGAGCACTGTATTGAGATTTGCAAGGGGATAAGTAAAATATTCTGTTACGTCATGCTGCCCATGAAAATATAGGAGCCGTGCGACGACGACGATGGTTAGAGGAGCAGTGAAAACCTCACTGCAAGAAAACAAATAGAGCAGTGAGGGGGGCAAGCGGGATGAGTTAAAATACAGAATTTATTGGGTTAATTTTAAATGTAAAGCGTAAGATAGTGAATAAAAATAAATATATAGAAAATATGTTTATAAGGGTAATTATTTAAAAGCTATGAGGTTCAGGTTTGGCTGGGAGGCTCAAAATTGTGTTCTTGTTTCTTTCAAGGTAAGGATAGTAATCAATTGGGAGGAGTACATTAGCATCAATTTTAAAGAGTTGATTTAAAGGGGTGTGAATCACTATAAGATTGTACCTTATAGGGCTAGATTTACAAAGCACTTTTCTTCACTTTGACTGCAGGTTTACACAAGGAGAGCTTGGCGAGGGGCGAATATGGATTGATAGATTGTGCTCAGAATATTTGATTATGTGTAGTACAAAATAAATAAAAACATAATTTATGTAAGAACTTACCTGATAAATTCATTTCTTTCATATTAACAAGAGTCCATGAGCTAGTGACGTATGGGATATACATTCCTACCAGGAGGGGCAAAGTTTCCCAAACCTTAAAATGCCTATAAATACACCCCTCACCACACCCACAAATCAGTTTAACGAATAGCCAAGAAGTGGGGTGATAAAAAAGTGCGAAGCATATAAAATAAGGAATTGGAATAATTGTGCTTTATACAAAAAAATCATAACCACCACAAAAAAGGGTGGGCCTCATGGACTCTTGTTAATATGAAAGAAATGAATTTATCAGGTAAGTTCTTACATAAATTATGTTTTCTTTCATGTAATTAACAAGAGTCCATGAGCTAGTGACGTATGGGATAATGACTACCCAAGATGTGGATCTTTCCACACAAGAGTCACTAGAGAGGGAGGGATAAAATAAAGACAGCCAATTCCTGCTGAAAATAATCCACACCCAAAATAAAGTTTAACAAAAAACATAAGCAGAAGATTCAAACTGAAACCGCTGCCTGAAGAACTTTTCTACCAAAAACTGCTTCAGAAGAAGAAAATACATCAAAATGGTAGAATTTAGTAAAAGTATGCAAAGAAGACCAAGTTGCTGCTTTGCAGATCTGGTCAACCGAAGCTTCATTCCTAAACGCCCAGGAAGTAGATACTGACCTAGTAGAATGAGCTGTAATTCTTTGAGGCGGAGTTTTACCCGACTCAACATAGGCAAGATGAATTAAAGATTTCAACCAAGATGCCAAAGAAATGGCAGAAGCTTTCTGGCCTTTCCTAGAACCGGAAAAGATAACAAATAGACTAGAAGTCTTACGGAAAGATTTCGTAGCTTCAACATAATATTTCAAAGCTCTAACAACATCCAAAGAATGCAATGATTTCTCCTTAGAATTCTTAGGATTAGGACATAATGAAGGAACCACAATTTCTCTACTAATGTTGTTGGAATTCACAACTTTAGGTAAAAATTCAAAAGAAGTTCGCAACACCGCCTTATCCTGATGAAAAATCAGAAAAGGAGACTCACATGAAAGAGCAGATAATTCAGAAACTCTTCTAGCAGAAGAGATAGCCAAAAGGAACAAAACTTTCCAAGAAAGTAATTTAATGTCCAATGAATGCATAGGTTCAAACGGAGGAGCTTGAAGAGCTCCCAGAACCAAATTCAAACTCCAAGGAGGAGAAATTGACTTAATGACAGGTTTTATACGAACCAAAGCTTGTACAAAACAATGAATATCAGGAAGAATAGCAATCTTTCTGTGAAAAAGAACAGAAAGAGCAGAGATTTGTCCTTTCAAAGAACTTGCGGACAAACCCTTATCCAAACCATCCTGAAGAAATTGTAAAATTCTCGGTATTCTAAAAGAATGCCAAGAAAAATGATGAGAAAGACACCAAGAAATATAAGTCTTCCAGACTCTATAATATATCTCTCGAGATACAGATTTACGAGCCTGTAACATAGTATTAATCACGGAGTCAGAGAAACCTCTATGACCAAGAATCAAGCGTTCAATCTCCATACCTTTAAATTTAAGGATTTCAGATCCGGATGGAAAAAAGGACCTTGTGACAAAAGGTCTGGTCTTAACGGAAGAGTCCATGGCTGGCAAGATGCCATCCGGACAAGATCCGCATACCAAAACCTGTGAGGCCATGCCGGAGCTATTAGCAGAACAAACGAGCATTCCCTCAGAATCTTGGAGAGTACTCTTGGAAGAAGAACTAGAGGCGGAAAGATATAGGCAGGATGATACTTCCAAGGAAGTGATAATGCATCCACTGCCTCCGCCTGAGGATCCCGGGATCTGGACAGATACCTGGGAAGTTTCTTGTTTAGATGAGAGGCCATCAGATCTATCTCTGGGAGCCCCCACAATTGAACAATCTGAAGAAATACCTCTGGGTGAAGAGACCATTCGCCCGGATGCAACGTTTGGCGACTGAGATAATCCGCTTCCCAATTGTCTACACCTGGGATATGAACCGCAGAGATTAGACAGGAGCTGGATTCCGCCCAAACCAAAATTCGAGATACTTCTTTCATAGCCAGAGGACTGTGAGTCCCTCCTTGATGATTGATGTATGCCACAGTTGTGACATTGTCTGTCTGAAAACAAATGAACGATTCTCTCTTCAGAAGAGGCCAAAACTGAAGAGCTCTGAAAATTGCACGGAGTTCCAAAATATTGATCGGTAATCTCACCTCCTGAGATTCCCAAACTCCTTGTGCCGTCAGAGATCCCCACACAGCTCCCCAACCTGTGAGACTTGCATCTGTTGAAATTACAGTCCAGGTTGGAAGAACAAAAGAAGCCCCCTGAATTAAACGATGGTGATCTGTCCACCACGTTAGAGAGTGTCGAACAATCGGTTTTAAAGATATTAATTGAGATATCTTCGTGTAATCCCTGCACCATTGGTTCAGCATACAGAGCTGAAGAGGTCGCATGTGAAAACGAGCAAAGGGGATCGCGTCCGATGCAGCAGTCATAAGACCTAGAATTTCCATGCATAAGGCTACCGAAGGGAATGATTGTGACTGAAGGTTTCGACAAGCTGTAATCAATTTTAGACGTCTCTTGTCTGTTAAAGACAGAGTCATGGACACTGAATCTATCTGGAAACCCAGAAAGGTTACCCTTGTTTGAGGAATCAAAGAACTTTTTAGTAAATTGATCCTCCAACCATGATCTTGAAGAAACAACACAAGTCGATTCGTATGAGACTCTGCTAAATGTAAAGACGGAGCAAGTACCAAGATATCGTCCAAATAAGGAAATACCACAATACCCTGTTCTCTGATTACAGACAGAAGGGCACCGAGAATCTTTGTGAAAATTCTTGGAGCTGTAGCAAGGCCAAACGGTAGAGCCACAAATTGGTAATGCTTGTCTAGAAAAGAGAATCTCAGGAACTGATAATGATCTGGATGAATCGGAATATGCAGATATGCATCCTGTAAATCTATTGTGGACATATAATTCCCTTGCTGAACAAAAGGCAATATAGTCCTTACAGTTACCATCTTGAACGTTGGTATCCTTACATAGCGATTCAATAATTTTAGATCCAGAACTGGTCTGAAGGAATTCTCCTTCTTTGGTACAATGAAGAGATTTGAATAAAACCCCATCCCCTGTTCCGGAACTGGAACTGGCATAATTACTCCAGCCAACTCTAGATCTGAAACACAATTCAGAAATGCTTGAGCTTTCACTGGATTTACTGGGACATGGGAAAGAAAAAATCTCTTTGCAGGAGGTCTCATCTTGAAACCAATTCTGTACCCTTCTGAAACAATGTTCTGAATCCAAAGATTGTGAACAGAATTGATCCAAATTTCTTTGAAAAAACGTAACCTGCCCCCTACCAGCGGAACTGGAATGAGGGCCGTACCTTCATGTGAACTTAGAAGCAGGCTTTGCCTTTCTAGCAGGCTTGGATTTATTCCAGACTGGAGATGGTTTCCAAACTGAAACTGCTCCTGAGGACGAAGGATCAGGCTTTTGTTCTTTGTTGAAACGAAAGGATCGAAAACGATTGTTAGCCCTGTTTTTACCTTTAGACTTTTTATCCTGTGGTAAAAAAGTTCCTTTCCCACCAGTAACAGTTGAAATAATAGAATCCAACTGAGAACCAAATAATTTGTTTCCCTGGAAAGAAATGGAAAGTAGAGTTGATTTAGAAGCCATATCAGCATTCCAAGTCTTAAGCCATAAAGCTCTTCTGGCTAAGATAGCCAGAGACATAAATCTAACATCAACTCTAATAATATCAAAAATGGCATCACAGATGAAATTATTAGCATGCTGGAGAAGAATAATAATATCATGAGAATCACGATTTGTTACTTGTTGCGCTAGAGTTTCCAACCAAAAAGTTGAAGCTGCAGCAACATCAGCCAATGATATAGCAGGTCTAAGAAGATTACCTGAACATAGATAAGCTTTTCTTAGAAAAGATTCAATTTTTCTATCTAAAGGATCCTTAAACGAGGTACCATCTGATGTAGGAATGGTAGTACGTTTAGCAAGGGTAGAAATAGCCCCATCAACTTTAGGGATTTTGTCCCAAAATTCTAACCTGTCAGGCGGAACAGGATATAATTGCTTAAAACGTTTAGAAGGAGTAAATGAATTACCCAATCTATCCCATTCCTTAGCAATTACTGCAGAAATAGCATTAGGAACAGGAAAGACTTCTGGAATAACCGCAGGAGCTTTAAAAACCTTATCTAAACGTATAGAATTAGTATCAAGAGGACTAGAATCCTCTATTTCTAAAGCAATTAGTACTTCTTTAAGTAAAGAGCGAATAAATTCCATCTTAAATAAATATGAAGATTTATCAGCATCAATCTCTGAGACAGAATCCTCTGAACCAGAAGAGTCCAAAGAATCAGAATGATGGTGTTCATTTAAAAATTCATCTGTAGAAAGAGAAGATTTAAAAGACTTTTTACGTTTACTAGAAGGAGAAATAACAGACAAAGCCTTCTTTATGGATTCAGAAACAAAATCTCTTATGTTATCAGGAACATTCTGCACCTTAGATGTTGAGGGAACTGCAACAGGCAATGGTACATCACTAAAGGAAATATTATCTGCATTAACAAGTTTGTCATGACATTTAATACAAACAACAGCTGGAGGAATAGCTACCAAAAGTTTACAGCAGATACACTTAGCTTTGGTAGATCCAGCAGGCAGAGGTTTTCCTGTAGTATCTTCTGGCTCAGATGCAACGTGAGACATCTTGCAATATGTAAGAGAAAAAACAACATATAAAGCAAAATAGATCAAATTCCTTATAAGACAGTTTCAGGAATGGGAAAAAAAAAAAATGCCAAACATCAAGCTTCTAGCAACCAGAAGCAAATGAAAAATGAGACTGAAATAATGTGGAGACAAAAGCGACGCCCATATTTTTTGGCGCCAAAAAAGACGCCCACATTATTTGGCGCCTAAATGCTTTTTGCGCCAAAAATGACGCAACATCCGGAACGCCGACATTTTTGGCGCAAAATAACGTCAAAAAATGACGCAACTTCCGGCGACACGTATGACGCCGGAAACGGAAATGAATTTTTGCGCCAAAAAAGTCCGCGCCAAAAATGACGCAATAAAATGAAGCATTTTCAGCCCCCGCGAGCCTAACAGCCCACAGGGAAAAAGTCAAATTTTTGAGGTAAGAAAAAATATGATAATTAAAGCATAATCCCAAATATGAAACTGACTGTCTGGAAATAAGGAAAGTTGAACATTCTGAGTCAAGGCAAATAAATGTTTGAATACATATATTTAGAACTTTATAAATAAAGTGCCCAACCATAGCTTAGAGTGTCACAGAAAATAAGACTTACTTACCCCAGGACACTCATCTACATGTTTGTAGAAAGCCAAACCAGTACTGAAACGAGAATCAGTAGAGGAAATGGTAAATATAAGAGTATATCGTCGATCTGAAAAGGGAGGTAAGAGATGAATCTCTACGACCGATAACAGAGAACCTTATGAAATAGACCCCGTAGAAGGAGATCACTGCATTCAATAGGCAATACTCTCCTCACATCCCTCTGACATTCACTGCACGCTGAGAGGAAAACCGGGCTCCAACTTGCTGCGGAGCGCATATCAACGTAGAATCTAGCACAAACTTACTTCACCACCTCCCTTGGAGGCAAAGTTTGTAAAACTGATTTGTGGGTGTGGTGAGGGGTGTATTTATAGGCATTTTAAGGTTTGGGAAACTTTGCCCCTCCTGGTAGGAATGTATATCCCATACGTCACTAGCTCATGGACTCTTGTTAATTACATGAAAGAAATACAACTTTGCACCCTACTTTCAGTATCTATTTTGCTCCATTATCCTGTAATTTAGCTCAGAAAATTTAAAGGGATATGAAACCCAAAAACATGATTTTGGGATTCAGACAGAGCATACAATTTACCAATAATAAGTTTCCAAATTACTTCTGTTATCAAATTTGCTTCGTTCCCATGATATTTGGTGTTGAAGAGATACTTAGGTAGGAATATAGAGCACTATATAGCAGGAAATAGTGCTTCCTTCTAGTGGTCTTTCAAATGGATAACATTCGTGCAAAACTGCTGCCATATAGTGCTCCATAAATGGGCCAGCTCCTAAGCTTATGTCGTTGCTTTTAAACATAAGATACCAAGAGAATGAAGAAAAAAATGATAATAGAAGTAAATTAGAAATGTGTTTAGAATTGCATTCTCTATCTAAATGATGCATGAAAAATGTTAGGTTTCATGTCCCTTTGAGGTTTTCCATTTCTGAGAATTAGAAGTGCACATATAAGACTTCATAAGCCTAACCCTGATATATATATGATATGTATATTTTATGATTCAGACAGAGCATGCAATTTTGAGCAACTTTCTAATTTATTCCTTTATAAATTTTTCTTTGTTCTCTTGCTATATTTATTTAAAAATCAGGAATGTAAAGCTTAGGAACCAGCCCATTTTAGATTCAGCACCCTGGATAGCGCTTGCTTATTGGTGAGCAAGCATAACCCAGGTTCTAAACCAAAAATAGGCCGGCTCCTAAGCTTTTTAAATAAATATAGCAAGAGAACGAAAAAAAAAATAATAATAGGAGTAAATTAGAAAGTTGCTTAAATTGCATGCTCTATCTGAATCATGAAAGATAAAATTTGGTTTTAATGTCCCTTTAAGGTGCTTTAGATTTACAGAAAAGTGTTGGTAATTAGTGGCATTAAAGGGACACTGAACCCAAATTTTTTCTTTTGTAATTCAGAAAGAGCATGCAATTTTTTTTTTTTTTTTAAATAATTTTTATTGAGGTTTAATATGTAACATGACCAACAAGCAATACTTCAAAAGGCATTAAAGGAATACAAAAAGGAAAAATCCTACCAGTCACATTAATAAAGGCATACAGTCATATCTGTTACATCACAGATAAATTCCTATAGGCAGAATATAAACCTCACATTTTCTTATATTTTAATTCCGTTTTCATTCAACAGTAAGAGCATATTTAAAGAAAACATGAACAACAAAGAAACAAAATAATGTCATGCATTTCATGTCCTTAATACTAAAAATGTATTAATTTTAAATCCGTTTGCCTTCAATAGTATTATAAGCAAAGAGAAAAAAAAAAAAAAAAGACAAACGGAAAATAAAATAATCTCATACATTTCATACATTTATACCTTTTGCGAATATGTCATAGTCTCTATCTATCTTTTTTATGTTGAGTCCCCTCTATGACCAAAAAAACAATAAATTCATATTTTCCCCCTTTCCCCATCCCCCCCCCCAAAAAAAAAGAAGGGGGGAAGGAAAAATATCTCTCTTCTCTCCTCCCTCCCTCTCCATCAAGCTGGGATAGATTACCACAATCCCAGCAGCACTAACTCTGAGTTCCTGAATGGGTATATCATATGATCTAGCTCATTTGATGGTAATGTTTTAATAAATATTGACCACTTTTTAAAAAACCCTACAATATCCTTTTCTTCTTCCATACTAGTATCCTTCTGTTCTAACATGCATTGTTTTTTTAAACAGTTTTTGAGCTCGTTTATACTGGGGCTTGTAGTTTCTTTCCATTTTTAAAAATTAAGTATCTTGCAGCTAAGATGATCATATTAACTATTTTGTTGTACCTATGCAAATCTGTTGTTGCTTCCCATAAGAAAATAATACAGACTTCGTCCAATCTCATAGTAGAGATTTTTAACACATGCTTGATCCAATATTCTATCTTAAGCCAGAACTTTTTAATCTTAGGGCAGTCCCATATCATATGGATAAGATCTGCTGCAGGAAATGAACATTTTGGACATTTGCAGAAAATGATGTTTTCAAATCTAAGCCCTTTCTTCGGGGTATAATAGGTCCTGTACAATAATTTAATGTGGGATTCTCTCCATGTGGCGGAGAGAGTGACTTGAGATACTTTTGAAATTGAAACATATATTTTACTTACGTTTATACAGTAATGAGGTATAATTAAATTCCATGTGGATACTAGATTTTCTACATTCTCCTCCCCATTGTTGGTAACCAAGATTTGATAGCATGGCGAGATTGACATAAACCCATTTCTTGCTAAAACAAGCCATTTTTCCAATTTCCCCAAAGACCAGTTCCAGCCATATTCGTTTACCATCTTGGTAACAAAGTGTCTTATTTGTAGATATGCAAAGAATTCTTTGTTACAAAGGCTAAATTCTTCTCTTAAGCTCTCAAATGTTTTAATACAATGTGTGTTCCAATCTATCATCTGATATATGTCATTTAGGCCTAGACTGTGCCATTTCTGAAAGGGTGCTGATTGCACTCCCGCCTGAAATTTAAAATTTCCTCTGATTGGCATATAGTTAGAGACATTACATTCAATAGATAATATCTTACAAATCTTCCACCATGCCTGGAGAGGGCACATTAGTGTTTTAAGTTTCTTAATTTCTTGGGGAACTGATTTAGGATTGCAATGTAATAAAGCTGTAGGAAGGAAGGGTAAACTTACGTTTTTTTCAAGTTCATTATTTGTTACATAATCTTTATTTAATATCCAGTCTACTACTATTCGAGCAAGAAAAGCCAGATTATACAATTGTATATCTGGTAGTGCAAGCCCGCCATATTTCTTAGGTAATTAAAGTTTTAGTAGTGAAATTCTAGGTTTTTTGTTCTGCCATATGAAATTTCTCATCATACTATTAATTTTTCCGATGTCCTTTCGTTTAAGAATTATTGAAGTGTTCTGTAAGATATATAACATTTTCGGAAGAAGAATCATTTTAAATGCAGCAATACGGCCGAAATTGAAAGTGGGAGCTTTTGCCATAATTTCATACTAGTCCCAAAGTCTTTTAATATTGGTGCTACATTAAGATTATAGAATTTATCTGAGTCCGCAATGATCTCTATTCCCAGATATCTAAGGGATTCTGGGACTTCAAAAGGTATATCTGATAAAGAGTCAGAGTTCTTTCTAATCCATAGTAGCTCCGATTTTGAGGCATTGATCCTATATCCTGAAAAGGATCCAAATTGTTCTATAATTGAAATAATTATGGGTATATTGTTTCGTAGATTAGAAACATATAACAGGATATCATCCGCGTAGAGCGCGATCTTGAGCTCTTTCCTTCCTATCCTAATACCTTCTATTGGTTTTCTTATTGCTATCGCCAAGGGTTCAATTGAGATGTTGAAGAGAAGAGGGGGGAGGGGGTAGCCCTGCCGTGTTCCTCTTTCCAAAGGTATCTCCTGAGACAGTGTATTGTTAACAATTATTCTTGTATGTGCTTTTTTATATAGGTTCTCCACAAATTTAAGTAGATTCCCTCTGAGACCGAATTTGTAAAGTGAGAGGAGTAGATGGTCATGTTGAATTGAATCAAACGCTTTCTCTGCATCGATTGAAACTATTGCTAGATCTGGGAGATCCCCCTCTCCCCTCTTCCCCGCCATCCCGATTGATTTGAAGTAGTCTATTGTTAATAATACTTCCCTAATTTTTGCTGATGAGTTACGCTTCTGTATAAATCCTGCTTGGTCTTTGTGAATTATTTCAGAGAGTACCGTTTGTAATCTCTTAGCTATAATAGAAGTCAGAATCTTATAGTCGACGTTTAATAATGCTATAGGCCTATAGGATTCCTTCTTCGTTGTATCCTTCCCTGGTTTAGGAATCAGAGTGGTATATGATGCACTAAATTGAGGGGAAGCTACATTCCCGTCGACATATAGATAATTAAAGAGCTTAATCAAAGGTGAGACAATGAGTGGTGTAAGAACTTTGTAGAATTCGCTAGGAAGCGCATCAGGACCTGATGCTTTATTTAATGGTAAATCTTGGATAACCTTTAGAATCTCTTCTTCTGAAATTGGAGCATTCAGACCTGACATTTTTTCGTTATCGAGTATGGGATGGATAATTTTACTCCAAAATTCATCAGATTTAACCTTATCTGAGTTTCTGGAAGAATAGATTTCTGTGAAATAATCTGCAAAGATATTAGAAATGTCTTTTGTATCTATGTGAGTTTTCTGGTTATGGTTAAGTTCATCAATTAGTGGAGATCTTTTTTCCCTTTTTAGCAAATTAGCCAGTACCTTTCCTGCTTTGTTACCATAACGGTAGAGTCTTGACTGGAACTTAAGGTCCTTCTGTGTTTCTCTATAAATTAAAAACGAATCTCTTTCATTTTTTGCTCTAGTGTATTTAGCCCAGTTTTCCGCTGAGTTGACAAGTATATAGGAATTATACGAGTTAGTTACAGATTTTATAACTTCTAGTTCTCTTGCTTTTAATGTTTTAACTCTATTAGCGGTATATGAAATTATTTCGCCCCTAAGAACTGCCTTTGCAGCTTCCCAGTAGACATCTGGGCGATTAATATAGGCTTTATTAAACTCGGCATATTCTTCATATCTACTCTTCAACCAACTTTTAAATTATAGGTCATTCATCAGCCACGTGGGGAAGAAAAAGCGAGAGGATCTTAAAAGGACATAATACTCATATGCTAAATCACTTGAAACTGATGCAGTATAACTGTAAAAAGCTGACAGGAAAATATCACCTGAGCATCTCTATGTAAAAAAGGAAGATATTTTACCTCACAATCTCCTCAGCTCAGCAGAGTAAGTTCTGTGTAAAAAGTTATACTTCACCTGCTCACAGCTGCAGGTAAACAAATTAAAAAAAAAAGAAGAAATGAACAGCAGCCAATCAGCATCAGCAGTGCTGAGGTCATGAACTCTTACTGTGATCTCATGAGATTTCATTTAACTCTCATGAGATTTCATAGTAAGCTTCCTTTACCTGATTGGTGAAATAATATGAGAGTGCACGATGCTAGTCCCTTCAGATGTCCCAGGACAAACACACTAAAATGCTGCTTAGAAATCCTTTACAATGGGAGGTGGCTACTTAGGAACTTTTGAGGTAAAATATCTTTCTTTTTTACATAGAGATGTTCAGGTGATATTTTCTAATCAGCTTTTTACAGCTATGCTGCATCACTTTCATGTGTTTAAACATTTGGGTATTATGGCCCTTTAATCTAGGCTTGTTATAATGTATTTCTAATGTAATGGGACTATGATCTGATATAGAAATAGGTAAAATGTTTGCTTTAATTTGCTTTCTACATAATCTTTCGTCAACAAGAAATAAATCTATCCTCGATAAAGTTTTATGGGCTCTAGATACACATGTAAAGTCTCTTGCATCTGGATTCTGTATTCTCCATATATCCTTAACCATCAAATTTTGCATTATTTTCTTGAACATCTTGATTTCTAAACTGTCTCGCTTGTTCTTCCCCAACATAGGCTTCTGTCTGAGCCTGTCCAATGGATAATTAGGAGCCATATTATAATCCCCCCCTAGGATTAAATATCCTACTGATTCAGTGAGAATCTTGGACTGCAAAGTATCCCAGAAAACTGGGTCAAACACATTCGGAGCATAAAGATTACAAAGTGTGTACATGAGTCCTTCTATTTTTAATTTTAAAATTATGTATCTCCCTTCTGAATCTGAGATGTGATGCAGAATTTCATATTTATTTCTTTTTCCTAAAAGGATTGCCACCCCTCTCTTCCTCTTTACTCCTGTGGAAGCAAACACCTCTTTAACCCATGAAGACTTTAACTTTAATACCTCTTCTAGATTTAGATGGGTTTCTTGAAGGAAAGCTATATCGGTGTCAATTTTTCGCAGGTGGGTTAGAATTAGTTTTCGTTTAATGGGAGAGGTAAGTCCCCCAATGTTCCAAGAAGTTATTTTACATTTATCTATTTTGCTCATCCCTTAGCCAACCAATGAGAACATAGCGATAGGGCAGGAAGGAGGGGGGAGAGATGGAGAGAGAGAGAAAAAAAAAAGGGGGTGGGTGGGTGGGGAAGAAAAAAAACAAAAAAACAAACAAAAAAAAAACAAAAAAAAAAAATGACAACACAAGAATCCCCCTCCCCAGCGGCTCTGATGCAGGGGAAGGTTCCTAAAATTAGATACAACCCTAGTGCGGGAGAACCCCATGGGGCCCCGCATAGCGCCTTGGTGACCCTTATACCTTGTATCATAAATGAAGTAATAGTTTCCAAAAAAGTGAGAAAGAAAAAGAAATAACCAAAAATTACAGCCAGAGGAAGGTAAATCTTCTATCACCTAATAACATTTTTCTCTAATTCTTCTATAAATTTTTCTGCTTCTCTAGCAGATTTAAAAAAGTGAACTTCACTATCAACTGTGACCTTTAGTTTTGCCGGATAAATTATAGTGGCATTATATCCCCCCTTGATAAGCTTTGTACAAATAGGGGATAGCTCTTTCCTTTTCCCCGCTGTTTCAGCGGAGAAATCTTGAAATAAAAGTATGTTAGCATCCCCAAAAGAGATTGGTTGGTTTTTCCGATAGTACTGGAATATAGTGATTTTATCCTGGAAGTTTAACAGTTTTGCAATAATTGGCCTTGCTCTAGCCTTTCCCCTGCCCTCTTCTACTTGACAACCTATTCTATGAGCCCTTTCGACTAGTATTGAAGGGTATGCAGGGGGTAGTCCTAGTAGTTGCACTAAGGTTTCTGATATAAATTTTCCTAGATCTTCAGACTGTTTCCCCTCAGGGACCCCTATTATTCTTATATTATTCCGCCTAGAGCGGTTCTCTAGGTCTTCAATTTTAGCTTGCATTTTAGACAGTATTCTCTCTGTAGCTTCTAGTTTGGTTTTATGAATTGTACTGTTATCCTCCAAGTCTGACACTCTTTGTTCTACTTCTTCAAGCCTATTTGAAAATTGTCTGACAGCATCTGTGATACTGGCTTCTAGGATCTGAGTATCTGGTACTTCTTTGTCATATAAAGGATTGATAGAAACTGGATGAATGTCCACTTGGGTCTCTATAGTGTTTTTATTTTTCCTATCTCTGTGTCTTGCCGCCATGGCTGGTGAAGGAGTCTTAGTGTGCGCGTGTACAAATTTATCCATAAGTTAATTGTGTTTTATAGAAGGTGGGGGAGAGTGCCCCCTACCTAAAAAGTGCCAAATGTGAGAAATTAAAAAAAAAAAATAAAAAAAAAAAATAAAAAAAAAATAATAATAATGGGGGAAAACAGGGGGGGGGAGGTGAAAGTGAATGTGAAGGTATTGCGTGAGGACGTGTGGGGGAGAAAAAAAAAAAAGGCAGTGACAAAAAGGAAAAAGGTGACTTATTGCCACAATTTATGTAAATTTTGTGAGATTAGGTAAGAATTACTTAACGTTAGCAGGCTTTAAAAATAGTGATCACATCCAGTCTATCTTAAGTACAATTTGAGATATCTTATCTAGTGGCTTATCAGAAAAACAAGTGTCACCTGGGACTACAGTACCCCTTAGTAGGTTTAAACCGATTTTTGTGTGTATTCTATGTGTTAAATCTACCTGTGTCTAGTTTGTCTATACTTTAAACCTAGCTACCTTTTATGTGTGTACAGAGTTTGATTAGTTGACTATTACCAAGAGTAGATCCCAATTCACCTTTCAGATGACCTGATTCTTATATATATATATATATATATATATATATATATATATATATATATATATATATATATATATATATATATATATATATATAATTTTTTTCCCATTTTTAAATATAATCTAGGAATCTTGGGATGTTTTTTATTTTAAAATACTGTGATGGAGCCTAACCTTATAAATAGTTGTGGATTAATTTCCCAGAGTAAAAATAGATGATCCAAGTTGACTTTGTACACCCTTTAACTATTATGTTTTTGAGGTGCCTCTATCTATTTAGCTAGATTAATACCTACTAAGAGCATGCAATTTTAAACAACTTTCTAATTTACGCCTATTATCAATTTTTCTTCGTTCTCTTGCTATCATTAGTTGAAAAAGAAGGCATCTAAGCTTTTTTTTTGTTTCAGTACTCTGGACAGCACTTTTTTATTGGTGGATGAATTTATCCACCAATCAGCAAGGACAACCCAGGTTGTTCACAAAAATGGGCCGGCATCTAAACTTACATTCTTGCATTTCAAATAAAGATACCAAGAGAATGAAGAAAATTTGATAAAAGGAGTAAATTAGAAAGTTGCTCAAAATTTCATGCTCTATCTGAATCACGAAAGAAAATTTTTGGGTACAGTGTCCCTTTAAGACCTGGAATAAGTGTCCAGAACTGATGTGTCTAATTGGTTTGAAGATGTATGGAACATGGTCAGTGATCACATGTAACTGACAGTGTAGCGAACCACCGCAGGATGCCTGGCTAGTGGCTACAGGTTGCTCTGATATCCTTATATAAAAAAATAAGAACTTGACCGATGTCATCCATTCGAGATACTGACACATAAACCTAAAAAAGTGTGCACCAATCAATCCCTCCTGCTGTGCATATCAAGTAAAATGTTTATGTTATTTTAAACTAAAGCAATAAAAAATGTTAAAGCTGTAAACTGTTTTAAGTATTTTTTAATTAGTAAATTTCTGACAAACATGTATCTACATTTTGAAAGAATTTAAAAAATAATTTATTTTAAAGCATCTTTTTTTCTATATGGGTAAGCCTGTGATTAGCTTTTACCCAGGTCATTCGAGTTGGTGATGGCTCAGTTTACATGATACAATTACAAACCACTGCATGCTCTGAGCATTCTGTTTAAAATGCTTGTGCACATATTTAGATATGCTCCACATGCCAGAACAGTAAAATAACTCACTGATGTTGGTATTTACTAAAAACATTTTCTAATACGCTTGCTGCAAAAACATTTCTATTAAAAATGAAATGTACTCTTAAACACTTCAGTTTTGAAACGATCTTCGTTCTTTAAGTGGTCAATAACCATTGATTAAACAGCTGTTAGTAAACAAATAATTTAGGGACAGCCTACGACAGCATCAACTTTGCAAACTCGGATCTGTATTGCACGCACAGTGAACACACAGCAGTAGAGCATTGGATATAGAAGGGGAGGGGCTATTGCTACCAAGGATGTCCCTATGTTTCCATATAGACAGCTTGAAGAACTGCTGGTATAATGTAATTGTCACTCAAGCTAATATTTGCTAATCAGTTCTGCCATATATACGGTGTATAACATCACAATCAGTAAAGCAGCATATCAGCGTGGTAAACAACCCCGGAATAGCTCGGCTTTCCTTGGCAGAGCAGAGCTTACAGGCAGGAAGGATAGGTGAAGAGGAGGACTCGGAGCAGACTCTCTGTTTGTCAGAGGTTCCACGTTCTCCTATAGGGATAGAGGGGCTGGCGCTTCTGTGTCTCAGCCAATCCCAGCACACCACGATCAGGGCTCAACTTACTGGGAACTAGTTGAACTGGAACTGGGCAAGCATTTGCAGCACAGTGGAGGAAGTGTAGATAGAGAACGCTGATGTGTTTATTGTTAAAGTTTATACATACTGGTGTGATACGCTAGTCAGGTGCCCCAAGAAGCCCTTGTGTGTAGCGCTGTCCTCTCTGCACACCAGTATGGTGTCTCCCTCCATCTGTGCCCAGAAGCTCTTGTCCTTCTTTCCATTCCTGCTTGTTCTGTTTGATCTGCAGTATGAAGGTAAGATGACAGTCACCCCTTACAGTACGATTGCCAGCTGCACCATTACATGCATCATATCATTAGTGCAGGCTACATGAGTTGGGTTTCCATTAGGCCAGGGGTATCAAGCTCATTGTATCCGGTGGCCACTCGCCAAGTGTGTTCCAATAGGGGCCACTTGAACAGAATGAGTGCTCTGGAATTGCATATACTAGAAATTGGAAGTGACTTTTACCCAAACAGTAGTGTACGATAGAAGTTGTTGTCCCGAATAGGCATTCACAGTGTATATCTTGTGAGTGGCAAGTGAAGTGATCATTCTGGAACTGAATAAAATGTTATAGGTATATTATATTATATTTATATATATATATATATATATAGAACATCAACTTGTTACACCTCTTAGAACTCCAAATGAGTTATTTACCTAATAAGCAAGGGAGTGCCAGAATGAGGGTCTCACTTTGAGACCTTTGCATTAGGACAAGCTTAGTACAACCTATCTCAGTAGGTAAAACTGCAGAGGTCTGGGCTGTCAGATAGATCTTCCTTATACGTTTACCTTAATTGTAGATACCTTATATAAAATACATTCTCTTAATTCTATATTTGTTTCCCAAATATTTGGGTCCCTCTTAAATGGCAACATGTTTTGGTTTACATATCATGAAACAAGTGTAAACCTTTTAGAACTATAAATACCATTCCTAAAAATGTACATATTGTGTCTAATCTCGAAGCTTATAAAATTTCAAGCATTCTCCATTGATAGTGCTCGACAAACACAGGAGTCTGGGAGCCACTGGCTCCTAACTTTTGGGGTTATTCTCCATATATCTTTATACAAATGCCAAGGTATGGGTCCTAAAATATGCCTGGCTCCTAAATATTCTTACTGGCTCCTAATTTTTAAACAGATTTGTCAAGCACTTCTCTATTCTATGCATCAGTTTTAATAAATTTAATGTTTCATTTTTCCATTGTAACAACAGTTTGATAACTATTAAATATAAATAAACCCAAAAGTGCAAGGTAGCCTCAAAAGGCAGATTCTGTCAAACAAAATATATACAGTACCTTGCCAAATTGTTAGATCCATGCTTAAAGGGACAGTGTACACCAGAATTGTTATTGTTTTAAAAGATAGATAATCCCTTTATTACCCATTCCCTAATTTTACATAACCAACACAGTTATATTAATATACTTTTTACCTCTGTGATTACCTTGTATCTAAGCCTCTGCAGACTGCCCCCTTATTTTAGTTCTTTTGAAAGACTTGCATTTTAGCCAATAAGTGCTGACTTCTAGGTAACTTCATACATGTGAGCACAATGTTATCTATATGGCACACATTAATTAATGCCCTCTAGCTGTGAAAAACTGTAAAAATGCATTTAGATAAGAGAAGGCCTTCCTAGGTTTATCTTTCAACTAAGAATACCAAGCAAGCAAAATTGGTGATAAAAGTAAATTTGTTTTTTTTTAAATGACATGTCCTATCTGAATCATGAAAGTTTATTTTGGACTAGACTGTCCCTTTTAAAAAACAATTATTTGTTTTAGTTATGATAACTTAGTATAAATACAATTGTTATAAATATTTTCTTGAATTTTTAAAAATTTGATTAAAAACAGGGGCACTTTAATTCATCAAAATTTACATTTCACTCCTGTTGTGAAAAAAAACTTACCTTTTAAACTTCACAGCAGCTCCAGCTACCTCTGCCCGTTGCAAAGCCTCTTCCTGGGTCTAAAATGAGGAATCCGGCTTCCTCCAATCACGGCGTTGAATCAGACACTGATTCCCCCGGGGGGGAAGCCGTGATTGGAGGATGACTTATCCATCATTTCTGACATCAGAAATGGCTTGCAACGACCGGAGGAAGCTGGAGCTGCTGTCAAGTTTAAAGGGAAGTTTTTTTCACAACACAAGTGAAATGTAAATTTTGATGAATTAAAGTGCCCCTGTTTTTAATCAAATTTTTAAAAACCGGGCACTTAAGCATCAAAATTTACATTCACTTTAAGAAATATTAAAAAAAACAGCTAGTTTGCTTACAAAATATTTATTATAACAAAATAAAATTAGGTCAAGTGAAAATCAATATTTGCTATGCATCATGATAAGTGCCTCTATGAGTTCTCTTTTAGTGATAGGAGCAGTTGTAATAATTTCTCTTTTCATGAACTCCCAAATATTCTCGATTGGGTTCATATCTCTCTTCAGCTTATCAGCCCTGAACAGTTCTCTCGGATACCTTGATACCTGCATCCTGAATATGTTTAGTCAAGACTGACAGGCAGTTTCCTATTTGAGTGCAGAGCCTACTTTTTCAAATAAAGATACCAAGAGAATAAGGAAAAATTGATAATAGGAGTAAATTAGAAAGTTGCTTAAAATTGCATGCTCTATCTGAATCATGAAAGAAAAACTTTGGGTTTAATATCCCTTTAATGTAGGTTCTTAGTGGCTATCGGTTATCTTTTAATGTTAAATCCCAATAAAACTAATTTTAAACTGCTAGGCTTTAAGGAATATGTTACTTTTATCAGTGTGTCATGTTTCATTTAAAAGTAGTATAACTTTCCTATTAATTCTTTTGTCTTGTTAGATTAGGTATCAAATAGCTTGAGACCTTTCATACATCGAAGACCATATTTATAGGCTAAACATTACTGCAGAACATAAGCAAGGATACCTGACCTTTTGACTTTTGCAGCTTTCCTGCTGTAAAGCATAAGCAAAGATACTTGACCCATCGACTTTTGCAGCAGTCCTTCGGGAAAGCATAAGCAAGGATACCTGACTCTTCGGTTTTTGCATCAGTCCTGCTGTAAAGCATAAGCATGGATAACACAAGGCGCTAGCGGCAAACCCTACGCCTTATCCGATTGGTTGTGCATCCGATGACCTCAGAGACATGGACAATCTGATCATGCATTAACGCCCGAGGGCAGATACGCTCCAGAGAGTTCTGTTCTAATTAGAGCCTCGGGCGCCGCAACCGCCTCTGGGAACCTAACCATGGGTCCCACCCCCCACAATGTGCTTTTAAAAGTTCTCGGACAGAATACGTGTTCAACAGATAATTATCTGACAGACAAATGTCCGTCGGATAAGAGTCCGGTCTGTCCGAGAACCTTTAAAAGCACATTGTGGGGGGTTAGGTTCCCAGAGGCGATTACATCGCCTGAGGCTCTGGTTAGAACAAAACTCTCTGGAGTGTTTCTGCCCTCGGCCGTTAATGCATGATCTGATTGGTTCGTGGCTCAGTGAGGTCACCGGATGCAAAAAAGGATAAGGCTTTGGGTTTGTCATTGCTGCCTAGTGAAATACCTGACTGTTCAACTGTTGCAGCAGCCCTACTGTAAAGCATAAGCAAGGAATACCTGACCCTTGAGCTTTTGCAGAAGGTCTACTGTAAAACATAAGCAAGGACACCTGACCCTTCGAGTTTAACAGCAGACTTATTGTAAAGCATAAGCAAGGACACCTGACCCTTCAGCTTTAACATCAGGCTTATTGTAAAGCATAAGCAAGGACACCTGACCCTTCGAGTTTAACAGCAGACTTATTGTAAAGCATAAGCAAGGACACCTGACCCTTCAGCTTTAACATCAGGCTTATTGTAAAGCATAAGCAAGGACACCTGACCCTTCGAGTTTAACAGCAGACTTATTGTAAAGCATAAGCAAGGACACCTGACCCTTCAGCTTTAACATCAGGCTTATTGTAAAGCATAAGCAAGGACACCTGACCCTTCGAGTTTAACAGCAGACTTATTGTAAAGCATAAGCAAGGACACCTGACCCTTCAGCTTTAACATCAGGCTTATTGTAAAGCATAAGCAAGGACACCTGACCCTTCGAGTTTAACAGCAGGCTTATTGTAAAGCATAAGCAAGGACACCTGACCCTTCGAGTTTAACAGCAGGCTTATTGTAAAGCATAAGCAAGGACACCTGACCCTTCAGCTTTAACATCAGGCTTATTGTAAAGCATAAGCAAGGACACCTGACCCTTCAGCTTTAACATCAGGCTTATTGTAAAGCATAAGCAAGGACACCTGACCCTTCGAGTTTAACAGCAGGCTTATTGTAAAGCATAAGCAAGGACACCTGACCCTTCGAGTTTAACAGCAGGCTTATTGTAAAGCATAAGCAAGGACACCTGACCCTTCGAGTTTAACAGCAGGCTTATTGTAAAACATAAGCAAAGACACCTGACCCTTCGAGTTTGGCAGCAGACTTATTGTAAAGCATAAGCAAGGACACCTGACCCTTCAGCTTTAACATCAGGCTTATTGTAAAGCATAAGCAAGGACACCTGACCCTTCAGCTTTAACATCAGGCTTATTGTAAAGCATAAGCAAGGACACCTGACCCTTCAGCTTTAACATCAGGCTTATTGTAAAGCATAAGCAAGGACACCTGACCCTTCAGCTTTAACATCAGGCTTATTGTAAAGCATAAGCAAGGACACCTGACCCTTCAGCTTTAACATCAGGCTTATTGTAAAGCATAAGCAAGGACACCTGACCCTTCAGCTTTAACATCAGGCTTATTGTAAAGCATAAGCAAGGACACCTGACCCTTCAGCTTTAACATCAGGCTTATTGTAAAGCATAAGCAAGGACACCTGACCCTTCAGCTTTAACATCAGGCTTATTGTAAAGCATAAGCAAGGACACCTGACCCTTCAGCTTTAACATCAGGCTTATTGTAAAGCATAAGCAAGGACACCTGACCCTTCAGCTTTAACATCAGGCTTATTGTAAAGCATAAGCAAGGACACCTGACCCTTCAGCTTTAACATCAGGCTTATTGTAAAGCATAAGCAAGGACACCTGACCCTTCAGCTTTAACATCAGGCTTATTGTAAAGCATAAGCAAGGACACCTGACCCTTCAGCTTTAACATCAGGCTTATTGTAAAGCATAAGCAAGGACACCTGACCCTTCAGCTTTAACATCAGGCTTATTGTAAAGCATAAGCAAGGACACCTGACCCTTCAGCTTTAACATCAGGCTTATTGTAAAGCATAAGCAAGGACACCTGACCCTTCAGCTTTAACAGCAGGCTTACTGTAAAGCATAAGCAAAGACACCTGACCCTTCGACTTTAACATCAGGCTTACTGTAAAGCATAAGCAAGGACACCTGACCCTTCAGCTTTTGCAGCAGGCCTACTGTAAGATGTCTGCTTTGGCGATTTTATCTAAGAAGTCTTGTTACTACTGCAAGGTCCTTCCAAAGGCAAATTTTAGTTTGATGCCTGCTTATCTTTGTAAACAGGGTTCTGTATGTGAAGGAGAGAAAAACATACATTGCAATTTAATGCTAACAAAAATTTCCAAGGATTCTGCATGATTTCTCTCTGTCATTGAGTTTTGATAATTAGGCCCTAACTGAGAATCAAGCATACAAGTGTATGCCATAGTCACTTGTTATATCCTTATCTTAAATGGACACTGAACCCACATTTTTTCTTTTGTGATTCAGATAGAGCATGCAATTTTAAGCAACTTTCTTTTTTACTCCTATTATCAATTTTTTCTTCGTTCTCTTGCTATCTTTATTTGAAAAAGAAGGCATCTAAGCTTTTTTTTTTTTTTTTTTTTTTTTGTTCAGTACTATGGACAGCACTTTTTTTTAATTATTGGTGGAACAGTTTATCCACCAATCGGCAAGAACAATCCAGGTTGTTCATCAAAAATGGGCCGGCATCTAAACTTACATTCTTGCATTTCAAATAAAGATACCAAGAGAATGAAGAAAATTTGATAATAGGAGTAAATTTAGAAAGTCGCTTAAAATGTCATGCTCTATCTGAATCATGAAAGAAAAAATTTGGGTTCAGTGTCCCTTTAAGCAGGCTGTTAGTGCAACTTTGACTATATAGAAGTAAAGAGATAGAATTTGTCTTGCTGGAACATTGTTTATTTGAAATGAATGCTCTATCTATTTATCTATCATTTTTGCATAGTACACATTTCTAATAAGCTATTGAAACAAAACTGTATAACAAGACACAGGATGTAATACATCTCTGGGCCTAGAGGCTTGTGTTAAGGGTGGCAATAGCACATGCAAGTAAGTTTAAAGGGGCAGTCTAGTCAAAATTTAAAATTTCATGATTCAGATAGGGCATGCAATTTTAAACATCTTTAACATTTTACTTTTATAATTAAATTTGCATTTTTCTTTTGGTATTCTTTGTTGAAAGCTAAATCTAGGTAGGCTCATGTGCTAATTTCTAAGCCCTTGAAGGCTGCCTCTTATCTCAGTGCATTTTGCCGGTTCACAGCTAGACAGCGCTAGTTTATGTGTCTTATAGATAACTTTGTGCTCACTCCCATGGAGTTATTTATGAGTTAGCACTGATTGGCTAAAATACAAGTCTGTTAAAAGACCTGAGATAAGGAGGCAGTCTGCAGAGGTTTAGATACAAGGTAATCGCAGCGATAAAAAGTGTATTAATATAACAGTGTTGGTTATGCAAAACTGGGGAATGTGTAATAAATTGATTATCTTTTTAAACAATACAAATTCATTCTGGAGTGGACTGTCCCTTTAACAGTGGAAGAGTACTAAGGCATTTTTCTTACACTGTCTGGGGTTATAATTGTGGAATGGTACATGGAGGGTGTGCCTAATAGTACAAAACTACCTGTTGTGTGCATGACTTAGACAAGCCTACAAAGGGAAGCAAAACCACTTGGTGGGTGTGTTCAAACCTGTGCCTAGGGGTGTGTAGAGGAGTTGGAAGGCCCACCTGAGTTTGTGTGTAGTAGAGAACCCTGTATGTATCTGTAAAAGTGAAAGAACATTTGATGGGCAAACACGTCAGTAAATGGCTAGAGATGTTTATATGGGTGAGAGAGGTGACTTGTGTATGCATAAGGATGGAGCAGTGCAAACGGGGGTAATGTGTAAGGATGGGAAAGCCCCTGGGGCCTTGTGTATAAGAGTGGGAGAATGCCTGAGGTGGGACAGTCCAGTGGATATGTACCTAACAATTTTGTTTAACTTGATTGGCTAGAGGCAGCAGTCCCAGATCTATTTTCCAAAAACATCGAAAGCTATTTAAAAAAAAATAAAAAAATATATATAATCCCTTTATTACCCATTCCCCAGTTTTGCCTAACCAACACAGTTATATTAATACACTTTTTGCTTCTGTGACTCCCTTGTATCTAAGCCTCTGCAGACTGCCCCCTTATCTCAGTTTTTTTTGACAGACTTGCATTTTAGCCAATCACTGCTGACGCCTAAGTAACTCCACAGGCGTGAGCACAATGTTATCTATATGGCTCACATCAACTAATGCCCTCTAGCTGTAAAAAAAACTGTAAAAACTGAGATAAGATGCAGCCTTCAAGGGCTTAGAATTTAGCATATGAGCCTACCTAGGTTTAGCTTTCAACAAAGAATACCAAGAGAACAAAGCAAATTTGATGATAAACATAAATTGGAAAGTTGTTTAAAATTGCATGCCCTATCTGAATCATGAACGTTTAATTTTGACTTGACTGGTTTTTTTTTTTTTAAATGTTTTTAATATTCTTTGTAAAGGGGTTCTGGGGACAACTAGATTTCAGCAGCCCCACCCCTGGAAGTGCAGCACTGTGCTCTGACAAGCAATGTTGCATCCAGAGAATATGCGTTCACGTCTCTCCACATATAAGTCTGATTGGCTCAGAGGAGAGCCAGGGGTGACATCAGCACATCCAGGAAGGGAAGACATGGGGTACATCTGCATGAAAGCACAGTGTTCCATGCTAGTGTGTAGCATTGCCCATCCAGGTGTGAGACCCTTCTGACAATGGCGTACTCTGCGGAGGGCAATCATTTTAGCTTTAGGGCGGAGATTTACAAAGTCGTATGCGGTGGGCCTCCCCTCTGACAAATTTACAGACAGCACCCCCCCCCCACCATAATAGAAAACTGTAATATTTATTTTTCGCTTTAATTTGGGGAACTTACAGCTGATTCAGGGTTCCCTCGCTGTGTTTAACGCAAGTTACTGATCAAGACAACGAAAGCTACACGGTCTGAGCGATTTCAGCCTCATTGCCTTTTTCCACCTACATTGCACTACGGAATGTCAAGTGTCACCGTCAGCTCTTTTTGCTGCTTATGGTTTCCATAGGATAGTGAAAAGCGTCACTGCTCCCACTCATTCTCTTATTTACTCTTGTGCCCCCCAGGGGAGGCCCGGTAGTGAGGCAGTAAACTATTTGTAAAATATACTATTTTTATTTAAATAAACTTTTTATTTAAAATAAAACACTTTTTTTTTGTTGTTTTTTTGTTAAAAAAAAGCAAACAGAAGATGTGAGACTGCGCTGTCTCCATACACCCAAAACTAAGTTGATCACCTTTTAGGAGTAGCCAGCTTCATTTTTATACACTTTTATTAAATGATCTGGGTCCTAAAAGCCCACTTAGATGAACATTTTAACCTGCTCGGCACTCTGAGGGTTAATGAAGCCTAATTCTTAGTTACATCTTAATGGAGCACCCTGCGAGCGTAGAAGTAATAACTGCCCTTGGTGGTTTAAGCATATAATTATATCAAAATGAGTATAATTAGGCTTCTTTAAAGAGAGATAATATTCCACAACAGTTACGCTGTGTGTATAGGAAACAGCATCATTAGATTAGCAGATTTAAACTGATAACTGTTTCATTACAGAATCACACTGTTCCACGTCATAGATATTGTCAACCAAATTCAAGTGACATTCTTGATCTGCGTGTTTGTACTTTACTTTTATGGTTCTAAATCTCGGCTAAGGTATTTAGTAGTGCACATTGTGTGATGTTGCCTGCATATAAACATAATTAACACTGTTTTCATTTGTGTTGAATTGTATTAAAGGTACATGTTTCAAATAGAGTATACAGTTTTAAACAACTTTCCAATTTACTTTGTTCTTTTGTTAGCCTTTATTAAAGAACATACCTAGATAGGCTTAGCAGCGTGCATGTTTATTGTGAACTATATAAGAGCAGTGTTTGTAACAATGCTTCTAACTTTGTAATACATTGCTAAACACTATAGGGCAGTTGTTTTTGCAACAGTGTACAACATTGTTACAATTATTGTTGCAAACACTGCTGCCATATAGTGCTCAAGACAGGTGCACTTTCCTGAGCCTTCCTAGCTTACACTCTTCATAAAAAGTACAAGTAATCTTGCTAATAGAAGTAAATTGGAAAGTTGTTTAAACTTACACTATCTGAATCATGAGAGTTTAATTTTGACTTTCATGCCCTTTTGGCATTACTGCCATTAAAAAAAAAAAGTATCACAAATTGGTAATTCAACACCAACAACTACTGAATGAGAGAAACGTGTGATCAGGGGTTACACAGGAAAATAACGCTAAATTGTTTGTCTGTACAAGGCCACAGCTCAAATACCAAAGCCATGTTACAGAGAGATGGCTGTAGGCTGCATGTGCTCGAGCATTTGTATCTTAGTACCATTGTATAAGATCCAAAGGAACAGCAGACACAGTTCAAGTCGAAAAGCTAGAAACAGCTCAATTTATTTGGAAGTTCCAAACAAGAAAAGGTAGACAGTCAGACAATACCTGACGCGTTTTGCACATGCACTTCATCAGAGGCTAATGATTCTACTGACGGTAGGGCTTAAGTATGCAGCTCCAGCCAATCCCTGTAGTAGACAGCCGCGGTCAATGGTAGTATGCTTCATCATACTCAGCTGTGTAAGATGAACAGAGATGCAACTCTTCTCCTGTCAGTTTTAATGTCAACAAACATATATAGGTAGATTTTTCAAAGGCTGGGCGAACTCTATGTGCTTCGCCTGTAACTGCGGCCCAGCTCGCCTCCGGAGAAGCGCACTTGTGTGCCTGAATTTATAAAAAAAATAGATTTTGCGCTTTTAGTAAAAGGCGAGCTGGGGCGTAATAATGATAAATTTTGCCTGTCGGAAAAAGCATTTACTCGATGCCATGTCTTGATTATGAAAAAAGCATTTTTTAGGTATATATTTTGCGCATATTTATATTATATAATGTTTCCATGCTGTTTTTGCCATATATTGGTAATTTAAGATCCTAAAATCAATAAATTAATATATATACATTGGATATAAAAAGTCTACACACCCCTATTAAAATGTCAGGTTTCTGTGATGTAAAAAAATGAGACAAAGATAAATAATTTCAGAACTTTTTCCACCTTTAATGTGACCTATAAACTGTACAACTCAATTGAAAAACAAACTGAAATATTTTAGGTAAAGGGAAATAAAAAAAATAAAATAATATGGTTGCATAAGTGTGAACACCCTTTTATAACTGGGGATGTATCTGTGTTCAGAATTAAGCAATCACATTCAAAATCATGTTAAATAAGAGTCAGTACACACCTGTCGTCATTTAAAGTGCCTCTGATTAACCCCAAATAAAGTTCAGCTGTTCTAGTAGGTCTTTCCTGACATTTTGTTAGTCACATCCTACAGCAAAAGCCATGGTCCGCAGAGAGCTTCTAAAGCATCAGAGGGATCTCATTGTTAAAAAGTATCAGTCAGGAGAAGGGTACAAAAGAATTTCCAAGGCATTAGTTATACCATGGAACACAGGGAAGACAGTCATCATCAAGTGAAGAAAATATGGTGCAACAGTGACATTACCAAGAACTGGATGTCCCTCCAAAATTGATGAAAAGACGAGAAGAAAACTGGTCTGGGAGGCTGCCAAGAGGCCTACAGCAACATTAAATGAGCTGCAGGAAGTACTGGCTGTGTGGTACATGTGACAACAATCGCCCGTATTCTTCAAATGTCTGGGCTATGGGGTAGAGTTGCAAGACGGAAGCCTTTTCTTACAAAAAAAAAACCATCCAAGCCCGGCTAAACTTTGCAAAAACACATCTGAAGTTTCCCAAAAGCAGGTTGCAAAAGGTGTTCTGGTCTGATGAAACCAAAGTTGAACTTTTTGGCCATACTTCCAAAAGATATGTTTGGCGCAAAAACAACACTGCATATCACCAAAAAAACACCATACCCACAGTGAAGCATGGTGGTGTCAGCATCATGCTTTGGGGCTGTTTTTCTTCAGCTGGAACTGGGGCCTTAGTCAAGGTAGAGGGAATAATGAACAGTTCTAAATACCAGACAATATTGTCCCAATACGACCCAAAGCATACATCCAAATCAGCAAAGGAATGGCTTCACCAGAAGAAGATTAAAGTTTTGGGATGGCCCAGCCAGAGTCCAGACCTGAATCGAATTCAAAATCTGTGGGGTGATCTGAAGACGGATGCCCTCGCATTCTGACAGATTTAGAGTGTTTTTGCAAAGAAGAGTGGGCAAATCTTGCCAAGTCAAGAGATGTGCCATGCTGAAAAACTCCTACCCAAAAAGACTAAGTGCTGTAATACAATCAAAAGGTGCTTCAATAAAGTATTAGTTGAAGGGTGTTCACACTTATGCAACCATATTATTTTAGTTTTTTATTTTTATTTCCCTTTACCTAAAAGATTTCAATTTGTTTTTCAATTGAGTTGTACAGTTTATAGGTCACATTAAAGGTGGAAAAAGTTCTGAAATTATTTATCTTTGTCTCATTTTTTTTACATCACAGAAACCTGACATTTTAACAGGGGTGTGTCGACTTTTTATAATATATATATATATATATATCTCTTGGTACCCGTATTCACCTGTGGAAGCGCAAATTTCTGGCAATAACAGTCTCTCCTTGGTGCAGAGCCTTTGAAAAATGAGTTAAAAGAAAGTACTGCATCACAAGATGTAAAAGCATGTATGATAATGGTGTTCGCCTCAGTCTGTATGGCGAAATATAGAACACTCAATTTAAGGAGAAATTTCAGTTCCCTATCGGCGCAAAGCAATGATAAATAAGAAACTGGGTGAATTTGTAGGTCGGGCTGCAAAATTACGCCTATTACTAATGTATATTGGTGCGCCTAGGCGAATGCAAGCAGAGTGCGAAGAAGTTTCTTTCAGACTTGCTCAATTATAGGCTTTTCTAAGTATGGTGATTGGTGCGTATGCGTTATGTTGCCCGCAGTTACAGGCACATTGCTTTGATAAATCTACCCCATAGTGTTCAGAAGATAATAACTATGCAAAGTTATTGTTCTGAAAAATGCTCAATCATGTAATATTCATTTGTTAAGTAACAATTTGCACAAAACAGCTATAAGAACTGTTACATTGTTTCACAAAATACAGAAATAATAGTATAAAAGGAAAACGGTTAAAGTGAAAGTAAATCCTAGCGTTTTACAAACGCTAGGATTGACTATTGAAACAAATAAAGGGCACTTTCATTCATGAAGTATAAGATACAGAAAGCTCCTTTTGTTTCACTCGATCGCCGTTCTTAGTTGCTACAGCAGCCCACGGCTAAAAAACTTTTTTGCTAAGAGGTGACGTTTTCACCTCTTAGCCAATAGCTGTGCGGTAAATCTGGCTTGGCGCCCATGGGAGCCGGATTTACCGCACGGCTATTGGCTAAGAAGTGAAAACTTCACCTCTTAGCGAAATTTTTTTTTTAGCCGTGCGCTGCTGTAGGAGCTAAGAATGACGATCAGTTAAAACAAATAAAGGAGCTTTCTACATGAAGTGTCTTATACTTCATGAATGAAAGTGCCCTTTATTTGCTTTGTAAAACGCTAGGATTTACTTTCACTTGAATGCAATCATTAGTTAAAAAAAAGAAAAATAATTTGGACAATTCAGTACATAAATGTTTGTTTTTTTTAAAAAGAGAACATTAAAAGACAATATATGATCCAAGAAAAACGTAAGAAAACTATTTTTTGTAGAAAACCTGTAATAAAATAATACAAATAAAATACTTCTAAACATTGTTTTTTTGACCAAAGCTCTATGTCATTGGTAATGGAATGTATAAGGAAGGTATACGGCTAATCTTATTATTTTGTATAGCCTAACGCTAAACAATGCTTAGAAGTAACTGTTTTTTTTATATATTATTATTTCTGTATTTTGTGAAACAATGTAACAGTTCTTATAACTGTTTTTGTGCAAATTGTTACTTAAAGGGACACTGAACCCAAATTTTTTCTTTCATGATTCAGATAGAGCATGTAATTGTAAGCAACTTTCTAATTTACTTCTATTATCAATTTTTCTTCATTCTCTTTTTATTTGAAAAGAAGGCATCTCAGCTAAGGAGCCAGCAAATTGTGGGTTCAGAACCATGGACAGCACTTGTTTAAAGGTGCTGTCCAATCAGCAAGGACAACCCAGGTTGTTCACCTAAAATGGGCCGGCATCTAAACTTACATTCTTGCTTTTCAAATAAACATACTAAGAAAATGAAGACAATTTGATAATAGGAGTAAATTAGAAAGTTGCTTAAAATTGCATGCTCTATCTGAATCACAAAATAATTTTTTTGGCTACAGTGTCCCTTTAACAAATGAATATTATATGATTGAGCATTTTTCAGAACAATAACTTTGCATATTTATGCTTTTAGGTTATTATCTTGTGAACACTAAATGTTCGTAAAAATTAAAATTGACAGGAGAAGAGTTGCATCTCCGCCAATCTTACACAGCTGAGTATGATGATGCATACTGCCATTGGCCGCGGCTGTCTACTACAGGCATAGGCTAGAGCTGCATACTTAAAGGGACAGTCAACACCAGAATTTTTGTTGTTTTAAAAGATAGATAATCCCTTAATTACCAATTCCCCAGTTTTGCATAACCAACACAGATATAATAATACACATTTTACCTCTGTAATTACCTTGTATCTAAGCCTCTGCTGACTGCCCACTTATTTCAGTTCTTTTGACAGACTTGCATTTTAGCCAATCAGTGCTCACTCCTCGATAAATTCACATGCATGAGCTTAATGTAATCTAAATGAAACACACGAACGAACGCCCTCTAGTGGTCAAAATGCATTCAGCTTAGAGGCGGCAGTCATGGTCTAAGAAATTAGCATATGAACCTCCAAAGTTTAGCTTTTAACTAAGACTACCAAGAAAAAAAAGCAAAATTGGTGATAAAAATAAATTGGAAAGATGTTTAAAATTACATGCCCTATTTGTATCATGAAAGTTTTTTTTGGACTTGACTGTCCCTTTAAACCCTACTGTCAATAGAATCATTTAGCCTCTGATGAAGCGCATGTGCAAATGCGCAAAACGCGTCAGGTGTTGTCTGACTGTAACTTTTCTTGTTTGGAACTTCCAAATAAATTGAGCTGTCTATAGCTTTTCAACTTGAACTATGTCTGCTGTTCCTTTGGATCTTATAGGAAGTTTATGCGGTTGGGAACTCTGCTATTTGGCACTTTTTCAAGACTTGAGCCCTGTCCCACTCTGATTGGTGCTGTCAGCCATCACCTTTGTCAGTCTCTGCATCTGGAGCCTATCGTAGGCAAAGAGACGTACAACGTCATATCAAGGAGTGAGGAGACACGCCCACTCTGACGGAAGGAATCAACCGAGCCTGAGGATATTTCCCACAGCCGTGACTGGAGGGCTTCATCGCTAGACCAGAATCGTCTACGGAGGTTGTCCACTAAAAGCAGGTAGTATCGGATGAGGAAGGGGAGCATTACGGCATTTTGGGAACCAACCTTGGGAGACTGAGGCAAGCACACTACCCTCACTAATTGGGACATAGACCTAATTACTTGAGACTTGCTGCTTTACACACTATAGGCATTGTCCTAGACCACCAGGTCTTATTTATTTCTTGCAGCTTTTATTGTTTATTGGTTACGACTTATATACCATTACTGCTCACCCAATACTTCTTTGATTAGGGTCTACTCAGATATTATCCTTTGCATGAATATTGTGAATATTTCTTGGTACCATTGCCAGCTGTATCTGATAATGTGAGAGATACAGAATTTTTTGGTTGCTTGGGCTGGTTTGAGAGAGAGGGTTAATTGCTTAGATGTATTTGATGATGAGGGTTATTTTTTTTAGTTTTTTTCTAATGGAGGTTTGATAGGGGGTTAATGCAGCAGCAGTGTGGCTAGAATTAACTTGTGATGGCGCGGTCAGTATGGTTAGGATTCACTTAAAATGGGGAGCGCAGAGCAATTTTAAACAACTTTCCAATTTTACTTTACGTTATTATCTAATTTGCTGTGTTCTCTTTTGTATCTTTTGATAAAAAAACATACATAGGCTAAGGAGCAGCAACTCCTGGGAGCAAGCTGCTGATTGGTGTTTGTAATTTTTCAAGCTGTATCGTGCATTTGATAAAGAGGGCGGAATGCCTCCGAAACGTGATGCTTTTTAATGTAACTTATTAAATGTTATGTTTTACCTAACCAGCGAGTGCCTTTTCTGTGCCTGAGATATATATATATATATATATATATATATATATATATATATATATATATATATATATATATATATATATATATATATATACACACAAACTGGTGTTCGTTCCTGAGAGTGCGCTTCTCTCTCTGTATGTGTGTATATATGGCTTGTTATGTATTTGTTATTTAAATTTTTAAATTATTTAGAATTTATAAATATTTTTTTTCCCTCTACAAATACTCTAAAGTGCACAGTGAGCTAAAGTTTTTTTTTTTTAAAGTGCACACAATTCTTAAAAGGTTTCTGTAAATGCCTAAATGTCCAACTTGTTTTGTGGTGGTTTCTTTAAAAGTAACTTAATATTAAGACCATTTGCACCTTGTTTTTCTTGATAACATCTTTACTTCATATCTATTTTTTTCCTAGGTGTGCAATGTGGATTAAATGCAGATGTTGACAGACATCTGGAAATGGGAAAAAAATTATTAGCTGCAGGGCAGCTGGCAGATGCATTATCTCATTTTCATTCTGCTATAGGTATGTATTAGCATTTTTCTACTGTGTGTGTATGTGTGCCTCACTATACAAATGCGTAATATATATATATATATATATATATATATATATATATATATATATATATATATATATATATTACTCATTTGTATAGTGACGCAAAATTCTGTAGTTATGTGTGTATAGGGGTACCATAGCTGGAAGATATAAATATTCTATGGGAGTTGTTGCTAGCTGGGCACAGCGGTCACTGGAAATGGGTCCTTAATCACCTACTGTTGGCTCAGTCAAGGTATTTCCTGAGAAATATCCTGAGTAGTTAGGGTCATCTAGCTAGGATGGGGTTTTTCTACTGGACACAGGTAAGTTCAGTAGGTCAGTATTTACAGAGGTACGTATACATTTTTGCACTCACAGCCCACAGGTTTGGCTATTGTCTACTGTATGGGTACATTAGAGCCAGGGGGTCTTATGTTTGTGGGGCACTTTTAATTTGAGCGTTGTACTATTTGCTTGGGCACTGTTCAATTGAATGGTTTTAGTGTAGCAGACTGATTTTTACATATGTGAAAAGGGCAACATTGTTTAGTCAGGGAGTGTTTTTCTAAGAAGGAGCTGTCTTAAAAAAAAAAAAAAAAAAAAAAAAAAGGGTGATATATTCAAATATATCTCATCCAGAGATAGGTCTCATGGTGAAAAAAACACAGTTGAGTCTTGAAAAAGGCCTAATACAGAAGGGCCAAATCGCGTTGACTATTTGACTCTCACTGCCAATTCCACCTGTCATTTGGTAAGCATATTTTTGATGCGCATGCAGCGCTTATTTCATTGACACTCTACACTATCAGCCAGATTACGAGTTTTGCGTTATGAGCGGCTCGGTAATAACTTGCAAGTTATTTCCACCGCTCACCTTTAATAGCACTGCTATTATAGATTTGCAAAAACCCAGCGTTAGCAGGCAATATGGCAGCTTTGAGCTCCATAACACACACAAATACCAGCGCTGCTTTGAGCTGGTTTTACGTGCTCGTGCACGATTTCCCCATAGACATCACTGGGGAGAGCCGGCTAAAAAAAAAGCCTAACACCTGCAATAAAGGAGCATAAAGCTCCGTAACGTAGCCCCATTGATTCCTATGGGGAAAGAAAATTTATGTTTACACCTAACATCCTAACATAAAAACAATAGATGAAGGAAACAGTTATGTGGTGTGAGTTATATCAGGGTGAAATGGATAATAGCAAAGTAGTAGGTAGTTGTATCAAATAATATTGCTCAAACCACTTATCTGGTTTTTAACCTTTGCTCACCCCCTGATAATGAAGCACCTGTAAACAGCGTTGGGGGAAATCGTCCCTCCCCTCACAACGTTATTAAATAGGAACTTAACCTTTCAGTTTAAAGCACACTTGTGTATATAGTCTTTACTATAGCTTGACAGGGACAAGTAGCAAACCAGATTGCCTCAGAGCTATGCTGCACATACCTCCAATGTTGCAATGCTCTGGTATTATATCCACTTCAAACCTGAGATGCGGCTGAGTGTGCAGCTCCAATGTGTGCTTTCCGGTTGAGACAATCCTCGGATCCTTGTTCTGCATCAAGCTCTGTGCTTCTCAGTTTCTGTTTGCTTCCTAACATAAACCCTGAGTCTAAACACCCCTAATCTTCTGCCCCGACATCGCCGACACCTACATTACACTTATTAACCCCTAATCTGCCGCCCCCAATGTCGCCGCCACCCACCTACACTTATTAATGCCTAATCTGCCTCCCCCAACGTGGCCGCTGCCACTATACTAAAGTTATTAAGCCCTAAACCTCTGGCCTCCCACATCACAAACACTAAATAAATATATTAACCCTAAGTCTAACCTTAACACCCCTAACTTTAATATAATTAAAATAAATCTAAATAAAAATTACAATAATTAACTAAATTATTCCTATTTAAAACTAAATACTTACCTATAAAATAAACCCTAAGCTAGCTACAATATAACTAATAGTTACATTGTAGCTATCTTAGGGTTTATTTTTATATCACAACTAAGTATTTATTTCACAGCTTTGTATTTATTTTAACTGGTTAGACTAGTTAGTAAATAGTTAACTATTTACTATCTAGTTAAAATAAATACAAATTTACCTGTAAAAAAAAAACCTAACCTGCCTCACACTAACACCTGACATTACACTAAAATTAAATAAATTACATTAATTAAATACAATTAACTAAATTACAAAAAACCCCCCACTAAATTACACAAATTAAAAAAAGAAATTATCAAATATTTAAACTAATTACACCTAATCTAATAGCCCTATCAAAATAAAAAGACCCCCCCCCCCCAAAAAAAAAAACCCTAGCCTAAACTAAACTGCTAATCCCCAAGGCAGAACACTGTGTGATCTGCGTTCTTATTGCAGAAAAAAAAAATTGCCTGCACTTTTAATTTCTGCCTGCAGGTGTCACTGTTCGTTCTATTTCAATGGAAATATTTGCTACGTTCCTCTCTTTTCAATTAACTCTCACTTCCTGATCTCCAGTGCGGTACAGGGAACAGCACATTGCAGAAAAGGTGAGTCAGGGCTTAACACATGTATTCTAGGAGTGTAGGAGTCAACCAAAATACTTAGATTTTTTTATTTATTATTCTTTAATAAAAGTGTGTGTTTATGTTTTGTTAATGTTGTGGGAATGTATGTTGTGTATATATGGTGTGTGTGTGTATGTATATGATGTTTGTGTTTATGGTGTATACACTGGCTGTACATGAACATGTCCTCATGCACACCGATTAAGGGCAACAAACACAGCAACACCAGCTTCTTAAAGACACTGCAGAAAAAATTTCACTAAAAAAAAATCTCATCGCAGAAAATGAAAGAAAGTTCTGCCCCTGGGCTGCCAATAGCCCTTAAAAGGGCCTTTTACCTGTGAAAAAAAAAATACAAACAACCGCCCCACAGTAAAATCCACCACGCACACAACCAAACCCCCCAAATAAAATCCTATATAGAAACCTAAGCTCCCCATTGCCCTGAAAAGGGCATTTGGATGGACATTGCCCTTAAAAGGGCATTTAGCTCTTTTTCTGTGCCCAAACCCTAATCTAAAAATAAAACCTGCCTTAGAATGTCTGTAGTATTATATGGTAGCTGTGTTTTCAACTATGTATAAGATTGCTATAAACATTGTTGCAAACACAGCTGCCAGATTGCTTAAGACATGTGCACACTCCTGAGCTCACCTAGAATTGACATAATTGATTATAGAAGTACATTGGAAAGTTGTTTAAAATTGCATGCTCTTTCCAACCCATTTAAGTTTAATTTTGACTTTTTACTGTCCCTTTTTACTTGCTGTTGTTTTTGTAACACTATTGGTTTACCTCTGTGAGAAAGTCAGCTCTGCTCTTTAGTCATTGGCAAAGCAATTTTACAATTGGTTCGTTTTTAACTTTGAGATTGGCACAGGGAAGTGCATGAGGGTTTATTGAGCTATGCAACATTGTCGGCTTTGTGTGTTCTTTTTCCGTACACTGTCTGCACAGAGCCGTCAAACACTAGTCAAAGGATACATATGCTCAAAGCTCTAGTCCTATGATCATGCAATTGTCACATAGTTTTTTTCTTTTTTTAATTTAACATCGGTTTCCAAACTGTTCTGAGTAGTTCAAGAGTAGTTGACAGAAAAAATTACTTTTCATATCCTCTGCAAATAATGTCTGCTTCCAAAAGTTTTTTTTTTATACAAAACCTGTAGCAACATTGATCCCTGAGGCACACTACTTTTAACTGTCTCTTCCTTTGAAAGTACTACATTTTTTGTAAAAAAATAAATAAATCCACTTAGCTTTTCCCAGATGCTGTTACTAGCAATGCATAAAAATATAGGTGTGTGATCAATGAACAAATACAACACTGAATAAACATCCTATGTCAGCAAAACTTATTTTAATTTTGCATATATTTAATGTGTGCGTATATGTAAATATGCATATTTGTTTATAGTCCTATTTAGATATCACTAATTTGTTTATATTATATGATCTGTGTTAAAGGGATATTGTACTGTACATTCACCCCCCCCCCCCCATTGTAATGTCTTCCCAATGATCCCTTTTAACTCCTGGAGGTTATTAAATTATTTACAAATAGGTCCTTTACTTTTATTTTGTCTTTTAAAGTAGCTGTGGTTTCCCCCTAAAACTACTTCCTTTACTGAAATTGTGAATTCTGCTGTAGCTTAGCTATAAGCAAGAGGCAGGAGCTGTAATCATTATCACGGCGGGGGTGGGAAAGAAATGCTAAAATGCTAATACTTAGAGAGACCAATTGTGCACACTGAAAGAGTTAAAAATCCAGTATAAAACCGTTTAAAAAAAACTTACTTAGAAGCTTTCAGTTTAGCTCTGTTTAAAAGGTTACTGGAATACCCACTGCAAGTGGGAAATATCAGACACTTCCCCCTTCCTCTGCATATGAAAAGACCCTTTACACAAACAGGAGCAAGCTGGAGTAGGCATACGTCAGTATTCTCCTAAAACTTTGGGGCTTGTTTAAGAGTCTGAAAATCAGAGCAATGTTATTTAAAAATAAGAAAAACTATCTATTTTAAAAAACAAAAACAAAACTGTATGGGCTATATAAATGGATCATCTACAAAACATTTATGCAAAGAAAAATCTAGTGTATAATGTCCCTTTAAGATGAAAAAGGTTTTGTATAAAGAGAAAGATAAGAAAATTAAGTTGTTTTTCTGTGTGTTAAAATGGGTTGTGGTTTCAGTGAGTTAAACCAGCTATTTCAAATACAAAAAAAAGCATGTTACGATGAAACAAATTTTACAATACGTTGTCCCTTTAAATCTAATACAACATTTACAGTTTTATTAGTAATCATTGTTCTCTATATTTATGACTAGATGGAGAACCAGATAACTACCTGGCATACTATCGAAGAGCCACCGCATTCCTGGCTATGGGCAAATCAAAAGCTGCAATTCCTGACTTAAGTAGAGTAATTGAACTGAAGCCAGATTTTACATCAGTAAGTTCTTTTTAAGCTTAACCACAGGGCAGGAACAAAATCAGTTGCTTAAATATTTCTGGTATATAATACTCAGCAAAGCCTAAATCTTTATTTTAAGAAGTATTCAAAGGATCTTCAACTTATAGTATGTGAGCCAATATATTGCTTCTTCATCTTATAGTATGTGAGCCAATATATTGCTTCTTCATCTTATAGTAGGTGAGACAATATATTGCTTCTTCATCTTATAGTATGTGACACAATATATTGCTTCTTCTGTGAGACAATATATGGGAGACAATATATTGCTTCTTCTGTGAGACAATATATGGGAGACAATATATTGCTTCTTCATCTTATAGTATGTGACACAATATATTGCTTCTTCATCTTATAGTAGGTGAGACAATATATTGCTTCTTCATCTTATAGTATGTGACACAATATATTGCTTCTTCATCTTATAGTGTGTGACACAATATATTGCTTCTTCATCTTATAGTATGTGAGACAATATATTGCTTCTTCATCTTATAGTATGTGAGACAATATATTGCTTCTTCATCTTATAGTATGTGACACAATATATTGCTTCTTCATCTTATAGTATGTGACACAATATATTGCTTCTTCATCTTATAGTATGTGACACAATATATTGCTTCTTCATCTTATAGTATGTGACACAATATATTGCTTCTTCATCTTATAGTATGTGACACAATATATTGCTTCTTCATCTTATAGTATGTGACACAATATATTGCTTCTTCATCTTATAGTATGTGACACAATATATTGCTTCTTCATCTTATAGGAGGTGAGACAATATATTGCTTCTTCATCTTATAGGAGGTGAGACAATATATTGCTTCTTCATCTTATAGGAGGTGAGACAATATAATGCTTCTTCATCTTATAGGAGGTGAGACAATATATTGCTTCTTCATCTTATAGTATGTGACACAATATATTGCTTCTTCATCTTATAGTATGTGAGACAATATATTGCTTCTTCATCTTATAGTATGTGAGACAATATATTGCTTCTTCATCTTATAGTATGTGACACAATATATTGCTTCTTCATCTTATAGGAGGTGAGACAATATATTGCTTCTTCATCTTATAGGAGGTGAGACAATATATTGCTTCTTCATCTTATAGGAGGTGAGACAATATATTGCTTCTTCATCTTATAGGAGGTGAGACAATATATTGCTTCTTCATCTTATAGTATGTGAAACAATATATTGCTTCTTCATCTTATAGGAGGTGAGACAATATATTGCTTCTTCATCTTATAGTAGGTGAGACAATATATTGCTTCTTCATCTTATAGTAGGTGAGACAATATATTGCTTCTTCATCTTATAGTAGGTGAGACAATATATTGCTTCTTCATCTTATAGTATGTGAGACAATATATTGCTTCTTCATCTTATAGTATGTGACACAATATATTGCTTCTTCATCTTATAGTATGTGACACAATATATTGCTTCTTCATCTTATAGTATGTGACACAATATATTGCTTCTTCATCTTATAGTATGTGACACAATATATTGCTTCTTCATCTTATAGTATGTGAGACAATATATTGCTTCTTCATCTTATAGTATGTGAGACAATATATTGCTTCTTCATCTTATAGTATGTGACACAATATATTGCTTCTTCATCTTATAGTATGTGACACAATATATTGCTTCTTCATCTTATAGGAGGTGAAGACAATATATTGCTTCTTCATCTTATAGTAGGTGAGACAATATATTGCTTCTTCATCTTATAGGAGGTGAGACAATATATTGCTTCTTCATCTTATAGGAGGTGAGACAATATATTGCTTCTTCATCTTATAGTAGGTGAGACAATATATTGCTTTTTCATCTTATAGTAGGTGAGACAATATATTGCTTCTTCATCTTATAGTATGTGAGACAATATATTGCTTCTTCATCTTATAGGAGGTGAGACAATATATTGCTTCTTCATCTTATAGTAGGTGAGACAATATATTGCTTCTTCATCTTATAGGAGGTGAGACAATATATTGCTTCTTCATCTTATAGGAGGTGAGACAATATATTGCTTCTTCATCTTATAGGAGGTGAGACAATATATTGCTTCTTCATCTTATAGGAGGTGAGACAATATAATGCTTCTTCATCTTATAGGAGGTGAGACAATATATTGCTTCTTCATCTTATAGTAGGTGAGACAATATATTGCTTCTTCATCTTATAGGAGGTGAGACAATATATTGCTTCTTCATCTTATAGTGTGTGACACAATATATTGCTTCTTCATCTTATAGTAGGTGAGACAATATATTGCTTCTTCATCTTATAGTAGGTGAGACAATATATTGCTTCTTCATCTTATAGTATGTGAGACAATATATTGCTTCTTCATCTTATAGTAGGTGAGACAATATATTGCTTCTTCATCTTATAGGAGGTGAGACAATATATTGCTTCTTCATCTTATAGGAGGTGAGACAATATATTGCTTCTTCATCTTATAGGAGGTGAGACAATATATTGCTTCTTCATCTTATAGTAGGTGAGACAATATATTGCTTCTTCATCTTATAGTAGGTGAGACAATATATTGCTTCTTCATCTTATAGTAGGTGAGACAATATATTGCTTCTTCATCTTATAGTAGGTGAGACAATATATTGCTTCTTCTGTGAGACAATATATGGGAGACAATATATTGCTTCTTCTGTGAGACAATATATGGGAGACAATATATTGCTTCTTCATCTTATAGTATGTGACACAATATATTGCTTTTTCATCTTATAGTATGTGAGACAATATATTGCTTTTTCATCTTATAGTATGTGAGACAATATATTGCTTCATATTATAGTATGTGAGACAATATATTGCTTCATATTATAGTATGTGAGACAATATATTGCTTCATCTTATAGTATGTGAGACAATATATTGCTTCATCTTATAGTATGTGAGACAATATATTGCTTCATCTTATAGTATGTGAGACAATATATTGCTTCATCTTATAGTATGTGAGGACAATATATTGCTTCATCTTATAGTATGTGAGACAATATATTGCTTCTTCATCTTATAGTATGTGAGACAATATATTGCTTCATCTTATAGTATGTGAGACAATATATTGCTTCATCTTATAGTATGTGAGACAATATATTGCTTCATCTTATAGTATGTGACACAATATATTAATGAGTTGTTTTGTATTCAGTCATTATTTTTAGATAAATATGCATTTGGGAAATTTATTTATTTTGATGTTTTTAGTATAGTTTCAAGGATAAAAAACATTCACTGAAGAATATGTTTAAAAATGTGCTTTTTTAAAACTATATAATTGGTGTAATATAAATTGTAAAAAACAGTTTTAATATATGATGTTGTGTGTTTAATATGTATTGTATGGGGGGTTATTTAGATTTTAGATGGGGTTTACTGGTGGGGGGTTATGTAGAGGGTAATTACAGGTAGGATTCTGTTATTTAAAACTGAGCAAGGGACCACACTCCATCCTATTTATAGGGGTCACCTGCAATTGGTAACACTTGACCTCAAAACCAATAACAAAGTGCCCAGCAGCAGATAAACGTTCTCATTTTTTTTACTCCGTATCTTAGCTTGTTACTATTATATATATATATATATATATATATATATATATATAGTATATATATATATATATATATATATATATATATATATATATATATATATATATATATATATATAGATTTATTTATATAGACTGATTTTTTTTTTTTTTAACATATAACAGAAATTGTGTTTTGCTTCATCAACATCCGGCCACTCATTGGAAGTAGAACGCGCACCTTGTGGTGGGAGGCTGTCCCAGAGCCCTTAAAGGGACATAACCCCCCCCAAAAAAAACCCATATATTTTGTAATTCAGACAGAGAATACTGTTTTAAAAAGTTTGCAATTTACTTTTATTATCCAATGTGTTTTGTTCCCATGATATTCTGTGTTGACAAAATACCTAGGTAGGCATCTAAAGCACTATATGGCAGGAAATAGCGCTGCCATCAAAAGATACCAAGAGAATAAAACAAATTGGATAATAGAGATAACTTGGAAAGTTGTTTTTAAATGACAGACTTTATTTGAATCAAAAAGTTAAGTTTTTTACTTTACTGTCCCCTTTTACACAGTATACAGTATATAAATCAAAAAATCTCCAAATATATAACATTCTATTCACCAAAGTCAATAAAATAAACAGTTCCAATACAAAGACTCAGTACTCATAACTTGCTCATAACTCCATTTTATCCCAAACATAGTGTAATCCCATTGTTTTGTCCCTCCTTGGGTAATACATATATAGTAAGTACAGCCTATCCATCTGAATTAACAGCCGCTTACTCTGACACGTCACAAGCAATCTCACTATTCTACCGCCATCTACTGGCCATTCTCTATGTAGCACCCTTTGCTTCAAACTGGTGTATTCTGCTTGCTGTAAAAATAAACAGAGAAACAAGTGTCAGAAATAAGTTTACAAATGAAACATTTTCTTCACAATACAAAATCTAACCAAAAAGTTATACTTTGTTATTACATATTGACAAACGCATTGATGTTACTATATACAATAAGTTTTCATTAAAAAAAAAAACCCTGTAAAATTATAGGTATTTAACCCTTTTGGGTATAGGGTATCTAGTTCCACTATCCAAAATGTTTGTTTATTTTTGTAATAATAATGATTTTCTATCACCTCCCATTGGGGCAACACAACATCTTAGGGTGGATAACTGATGTTTGTGGGCCACTGGTTGATCAGTTTTTCCTTGTTCTAATGCCTGTCTAACAGAGGAGCTATGCACTGCAATCATCTCTTTAAGGGTACATTCTGTCTTTCCAGTGTAGGACTGCCCACCTGGACACTTCATTTTGTAGATAATACACTTAGATTCACAATTAAGATATATTTCTTGCCTGTAGCAATATGGGTAAACATATCCCCTAGTATAAGGCTATTACAGGTAACACAACCCTGACATCTATATACACCTGTTTTGATTGGTTAAAAAGTGGGTTTTCTTTTCCTTATATTAATTCTTAGTAGTCCACTTTTTCAACTCCAAAATTTTCACAGTGACATATGTAAAATTGTAATATGTTATATGCTTCTATTATACATTTATATTAAGAAGAATAAAACACTATTTGTATTTACTTATAAATAATATAAACATATTCCCTTACCTAAAAAAATATGTTTGTTTATTCGGATGGAAACGGGTTGAGGCCTTATATAAACATAAGATGCCAGGACACTGGCAGAGGCTGGTCACTATTAATATGACAAAGAAAAAAGTAGAAGCGCTTAGAGGATATAAGAACCCTGCTCAACTAGTGATTTCCCCTCCAAGAAAACGTGGTGTGCAAAAGCTAGTGAAGGTAGTTAAGCGCTAAAAGCACGGGTTAAATATTTTACAAATAAGTGTAAAGATTATTTAAAAATTAAGGGCAGATTTTAGCTAAACATCAGAAAAATAATATACAATAAAAGTGCGCTGAATTATGTAGCAAATAAGGTAAATGTTATGTTACCAGTGTAAAGAGGTAAAAAATGCGTCAAAATAACAATTTAATAAAATACAAATGTATCTTCTAAAACATATAAAACATGATAGAAGGGACGTCTCCCATATAAACAATTAATAACTACTAATTAGCTTAGTGGCGATAAAAAAAACTTTGCTTAAAATAAAGTACTTGCGCTTTTAATCACCACTAAGCTAATTAGTAGTCATTAATTGTTATAAGGGAGACATCCCTTCTATCATGTTTTATATGTTTTACAGGATACATTTGTATTTTATTAAATTGTTATTCTGACTACATTAGAGTTGTTTCACTTTGACACATCTTTTACCTCTTTACACTGGTAACATAACATTTACTATTTTTCTGATGTTTAGCTAAAATCTGCCCTTCATTTTTAAATAATCTTTACACTTATTTGTAAAATATTTAACCCGTGCTTTTAGCGCTTAACTATCTTCACTAGCTTTTGCACTATTAATATGACAGCAGGCAGAGGCACACATGAAGGAAACGCATATACAAGCAGGTACACAAAGGTAGCAATGCGCGCACACACACATAAAAACACATATACATTCTTACACAGGCCTACATACATGTGCCTTCACACAGAAAGTGATAGACACATACAGGAAGGCAAGGCTAAACACATAAAAGCACATGCAAAAAGACACACACTCATGAAAGGATAGACAGATACACACAAAGACAGGGCCACACACAAACACGCAAAATGCATATATACAATCTCATACTCACAAAGGTCAGGGCCAAGACACACACACACACACACACACACACACACACACACACACACACACACACAAACAAACATACAGGGAAAGTCAGACACACATACACATAATAAGGCAATGGTTTGCTGGCTTAGATCCTGGCAACGCCAACTGATGGTTATTGCTTAAAATACAAGGCTTGTACACTAAGCACCCTCAATAATATTACTTTATACCTGGGCACAAGGTCACTGCACAAACATTATCTGGTTTCACTGGCACTGTATATACATATCATTATACTAATCAAGGCACAATGTTACTAGTTCATTTCACTTTTGAAAAAGCCATATCTCTTGTTTGATTCAGTTAGTTACTAGGTTTAGTGGACATTTCCAGTCCATTTCATACTAAAATACATTCACAGCATCGTGTATATACAACCTATATGGGTTATCATGTATATACACCATATTTGGGTATATTATCCTCCAGATAAAATAATGTCAAATTAACTCTTATCTGACCTCTGAAAGTGAGAAAAGCTCCAGAAAATAATTGGTCACTAGTAGTTAAAGTTACCAGAATGAAAGAACCAGTGGGTAAATAGTCAGAGCACTGGGCAAATGACACAAATATAACTAGCCAGGTTGAGGGGAGAATGCACCAACTTGCTCCACAGGGGACTTGCCATGCACAGGGTAAAGAGTACAGAACATTAACTAAACAAATCCAGTAAGACAGAGAGTCCAGTCCAGCACCTTAGGCCACTGCACGCCACTCAAGGGTCACTACTTGTACCCTCAGTCACAATATCAGAAAATCCAGAAAAATCCAGAAAATCCAGAAAGAGTGGCAGCACCGTATGGAAATCAATATTTATTAGCACACAAACACAGCGACATTTCGGGAACCACTTCCCTTAGTCATGACACAGGGAAGTGGTTCCCAAAACGTTGCTGTGTTTGTGTGCTAATAAATATTGATTTCCATACGGTGCTCCCACTTTTTCTGGATTTTCTGACATTAACTAAACAAAACTAGTATCACCAATCTAGAATGACCTACAAGAACATTAGCAGATAGCACATGATCATAAGTACAGAGAACCACAGCCAATAATTCAGAATGAAGCAGTAAAATTATTAACTAGCTAGGACCAGGAGCCAATACACAGCATGGCTAGCTAGGCACCTACAAATTTAAAAAACTCCAGCCTCCAACTTCATTAAAATACCTTTATTATCTTATTCTGGGTCCAAATATACAACGTTTCAAGCCAACATTAGGCTCTTAATCATGTACATCTTAATTATACAGGTTCCTGCTTTTTATACCCTCACCTGTTAATCTGCTGTTCATTAGCCCTTTCTATGAAAAACACAACTGTTGCAATTGCAACAGTGACATCTTGTGGTTGTAACATATAGTACATCAATTCTTTATTATGATGTCTTTTTGGGTTTTCAATAGAATAGGTGAACAGTGTCTGTATATCATTAAAACATAAAACATAAAAACCTATATACAATATTAAAGAGAGGAGCATAAAATCCAAACATCTACAATACCAAAACAGTCTACAGAGTACATTTTCATCAATCAGAAATGTATTTCTAAACAGAATGTAATTTTATTGAGAGCTAGGCACCTACACAGAGTCAGCAGTGAGTCCAATACCAGCAGAAAGTGCCCTTTGGTAGCACATATGAGCGGCAGAGCACTTCCCTGGGCACTGAGGCTGCTGGCATCAGGGCTGCATTCAGAGGGAAAGCCCTCCTAAGTAATGTCATGCTACTTCTGTCCATCCAGGGCAGCAGTGGTAGCTACAGGGCTACTGAATGCTGCATAGCCACCCTACTTCCTGCACCTCCTTTCTCTACAGAAGCCTGTGCACAGTACACCGTTACAGCATGTGCACAGGAATATCTTCAGAAACAGAAGTAAGGCTTTATAAAATACATATATAGAAAATGGTGGATCGTTTTCCTAAGTCGTCCGGAGGAAATTTAAAGTCATCCAGGACAACTGGAAATCTCTATATATAAAAATGTCATTATTTTCTTATTGATCTATGACTAGCCAGGCTGGCAGCAAGTGAATGATAACTGCCTTAAGGTACTAATCTAAGTTGCCCATTCACATAACTGGTCCTTTGTTTTATGATGACATTTTCATTTTCTAGTGTGTCTGTGTATAAAGGCCTCTAGTTCTTTAAATGCACCAACTGATCAACTTGTATTTTATCAGGCAAGATTACAAAGAGGGCAGCTATTGCTGAAACAAGGAAGGCTGGATGAAGCAGAGGATGACTTCAAAAAAGTGGTAAGTGAAGAATGGCTGATCTAATTTTAACACAAAACTGGGCACAAGAGGGTTGGAGATGAGTGGAAAGGGGAGGGAGCAGCAGATTTTTGGTGTATTTTTTAAAGTTTGATTAGCTGTTTAAATATTAACAAAACAACTGTAAAGTTTTAGTGTCTATAAAACAGTGGGAGCTGCCATGTTGTAACTTAGGTTACCTTTTTTTGCTGCGGCCAATTAGAGACAGTTATAAATAGGTCACTAGAGTCTGCAACCAATGGCTGTGTGGAATATAACAGTTTTCTGCACTTCCATTTCTAACAGCAACTGAAAAGCTCACAATTTCATAATGGAATTACAGGAAAAGGGGAAAAATAAATAATGAAAATTTATATAGTATTTTTATATATAGGGTTTATCATTTTATATTGCCATCTCATAATGTTTAATGTCCCTTTAAGCCTAAAAATAACTCCAAAATTAGCAAAACGCCAAATAGTGGGATGAGGAGTAGCAATTTTATGTACAAGTATATTTTAAAATTAATTTAAAATTTTGCATCTTCTCTTCATATAATTTCCTTTTACCTAAACAGCATTTGTTTCTATAAACCATGTGATTTTTCCCCGTATAACTATATTTCATTCCAAAAAAGTGTTAAGTAAGTCATAATGAATAATGTATACTAAATAGTAAAACAAATATTTGTAAATCTATACTGTAAATCGCTAACATAAACTCAGTATGCAAATTAAACTAATATTACAAATGTAGAGGTTCGGTTATTTACCAAAATGAAATTTTATATATACAGTATATGTATATATGTATGTGTGTGTATGTGTATATATATATATATATATATATATATATATATATATATATATATATATATATATATATATATATATATTGATTTATTTATATAGACTGATTTTTTTTTTTTTTTTTACATATAACAGAAATTGTGTTTTGCTTCATCAACATCCGGCCACTCATTGGAAGTAGAACGCGCACCTTGTGGTGGGAGGCTGTCCCAGAGCCCTTAAAGGGACATAACCCCCCCCCCCAAAAAAAAACATCAATAACATAAACTCAGTATGCAAATTAAACTAATATTACAAATGTAGAGGTTCGGTTATTTACCAAAATGAAATTTTATATATACAGTATATGTATATATGCATGTGTGTGTATATATATATATATATATCTCCCAGAAAAGAAGTGTTCAATAAACTGCACAATGTAATATATACTCTTTAGCAAGACTCAGCATATAGTGTATCTCCTTCTGTTATAAACGTGAAAGTTCACTCTGTGATGCACACTTAGCAATGCAAGATTAGACACCTGCAAACAAACTGAGGCGGAAATCGATCCCCAGTGTTGCTGACACTAGCGGTATGAGGTGGGACCTCCTAGAGCAGCCCGTGCCCAAATACAGTAATTTGCTGTGCCCACTCACCGCTCTTCATGTGTCTCCAGCGTCTGGATAGCAACCGTAGGTCTGTGTAGTCCCCAGGTCTCTGTTTGTTCAATTGCGGCGTCTTTTTCTACAACTTATAACAATATATATATATATATATATATATATATATATATATATATATATATATATATATATATATATATATATATATATATATATATATATATATATATTGTAACAACAAGAGAAAATCATGGGGCAGAAGTGCAAGGTACTCAAAATTCCTTCCACAAATGCTCCAAAAGACATAAGGGGTTTAAACGTACGTAGCGCAAGGCAAGAGAAGGCAGCTACATGTGTTCCACTACAGAAACTGGGAACTAAGGATTAGTCTCAACAAGGAACCTTTTTTTTTTTTTTTTTTTTTTTTTTATTGAGGTTTGATAAAGGCTTACAAAAATTCTTGAAGTCAGGATAACATTTAAACAAAACAATATCGGAATACAATCTTAACAGAGTTTAACATGCCTTACAGTCTTCGAGCCTTTTAGGGTTCGGAGGGGGCCTCTTTTGGGTCCCTTTGTCTACATAAAACAGTAAAAAGGCTCTCACAGAGAATAAGAGACCACTTATGGATCCCGTACATGAAACCTCATTTTTCAAAAAGTATTGTAAAACAATTTAGTTAAACTATAGAAAAGGGGTTAAAGAAGAAAATAGGGGAGGATGAACAAGGGGAAGGGTAGGGGGTTAGTGTTGCTGTGCTTATTGAGATAGTTATCAACAATTTTTTTCTTTTGGTTAAAAACAAATTGACTCGTTTAGGATTCTGTTTAGACAGTTAGGGTTTCATGGGGCTGGCGATGTGTGTGTGTTTTCCCACCTTATCTGTGTTTTTTTTTTTTTTATTTTTTTTTTTGGGGGGTGTGACTAGGCCGCTTTATTGTAATTCGTTTTGTTTGCGCGTGGTTAGTATAGAGTGTTATAGTTTAAGGGTAGTGTTCCCATAGTGCTGTCATCTCAGCATATGTTTCCATTTTGGCGTATTTAACGAAATAATACTCCTCTAGGTCCAGAATTCTGATACTCTCTTAATCCAAAGCAATGTGGAGGGGACCTCCTTGCTTCTCCAGTTTCTAGCCAGTAAGTATCTAGCACTATTAGTCATGATGTAAAAAAGTTTGAGGCAATGTTTCTGTTTAATATGGGGAGGTCTACTTAGTAGCCAGATTGAGGGGTCTAGGGGGAATTGGGTATCAAGGACTTTTTCTATTTCTCTGATTATATCTCTCCAGTAGTTTTGGGACCACATTACACCACCACCACATGTGAGCCAGATTGCCACAGCTAGTCCACATCTCCAGCATTGCTTGGATGTGTCGCGGTATAGACGGTGTAGTTTAGTCGGGGAAAGGTACCATCTGTGTAAGATTTTTAAATTGATTTCCTGTATGGAGAGTGAAATTGATGTTTTCGTGATATTTGGAAGATTAGAGTGCTGGTGAGGGGTAAGATTGTTATACCTAGTTCGTCTTCCCATTTTTCTAGGAATGGAGGGGTTTGGCCAGGGTAGTTTTGTGTTAATATTCTATAAAATTAGTGCGAGAGTGTGTGATATTGGAGGAGTTCTTATACATAGTTTCTCAAAGTTGGTTAGTGGTCGAACCATGTTTCTAGAGTGTTCATGTGTTGTTATAAAGTGATGGACGCGGGGCATATTGGAAACCAGTTTTGGAAAAGAGTGTAACCCTTGTCAATCAGTTCCGCTTGTGGTAATAGTTTTTCATTTGATATAATATAGTGAATAGGGATATCCCTATAGTATGAACCCGGGGTGTCTGTTGTTATGGGTGTTCCTAATGTGAATTGGCCATTATCTATATTGAGGTTAGTGGAGAAGGTTTAGATGATATGTAGGCGTGGGTAGCTATTGTGAATTCCCATATTTTATACGTTTCTGTGGTCAGATAAGAGTTATAATTAAGCTTTGTAGTTGGTTGTCAAGATTCCAGCATTGTTTTCCTAGGTGCGGGTTGTTTGATATTGAATGTTCTAGTTGAACCCATCTTTTATGTTCATAATGTATACACCAGTCAACTATCCTTTGCAAGAATATGGCTTGTCGGTACTTTGATATGTTGGGTATGCCTAGTCCTCCTTGGAGTTTTGGGGTTTGCATGATGTTTTTATTTATCCTGGGGGGGCGGCGGCGCCAGACAAAGTCACTAAATGCTTTCTGTAGGGTGGGAATGTAGTTTTTAGGGATCGGGATTGGTAGGGCCTGCATTATATATAATAGTCGTGGGAATATATTCATTTTGAGAACATTTATTTTGCCCAGCCAGGATGATAAGTCCCTAATAATTGTTTTTTGTATGGTATATAGTTTTGTGTGTAGGTTTGTTCGATAGAAGTGGTTAGTTGTATTCCTAGGTAGTGTAGGGAGTGGGTTCGCCATGTAAATGGCATTAGGGTTTTAATATGTGCTAGAGCTGTGTCAGTTAAGTTAATATTTAAAGCTTCGGATTTGGAAACATTTATAGAGAAGTTGGATAGTGACTGGAAGATTTGGAATTCCTGTAAGAGAGGGGTTATTGAGTATTCGGGGTTTGTAACGTAAATAAGATGTCGTCGACAAATAAAGACATTACGTATGTTTGTGTTCCTACTTGTATTCCGCTAATTGAGGGGTTTTGTCTGATCTTTGTAGCTAAGGTTTCTATGAAGCAGGCGAACAATAAGGGAGATAGGGGGCAGCCTTGCCTTGTGCCGTTGGTTATGTTGAAGAATTGGATAGTGTGCCATTGATAAGTAATTTTGCGTTGGGGTGTGAGTATAAGGCAAAATTCTGGTAATGATCTTAGGTCCGAGACCCAATTTAGTTAAGGTAGCTTTAAGGAAATCCCAGCCAACACGGTCAAAGCCTTTTCGGCGTCTATTGACAGAAGGATCCCTGGGACCTCCTTATCTTGCATGTATTGAATTAGATTGAGGGCCCTGACCGTGTTGTCTTTCGCCTCGCGCCTAGGGACGAACCCCACCTGATCCTGGTGGATCAGGTCTGTAAAATCAGATTCATTCTCTTAGCTAATATCTTTGCGAATATTTTAACGTCTGAGTTAATTAGTGAGATAGGAACGAAAATGAGAGGGGTGTTCTAATGATTTATTAGGCTTGGAAGGAGAATGATGTGGGCTTCTAACAATGTAGGGGAGAATTGTTTAGATTCATCTATGTATTGGAAAAATGAGGTAATGTGAGGGAGTAATTCTTCTGGAATGTCTTATAATATCGATTGCTAAAACGGTCTGGTCCTGGTGATTTCCCAGATGGGAGATCTTTAATGGCTAGTTTGATTTCTTCTGCTGTTATGGGGTCCTCTAGTTGGTTTTGTTGGTTAGTGGTAAGATGGGGTAGATGAAGGGATGATAGGTATGTATTTATGTCGTCACATAGGGCTGTTTGTGGGGTCGCTGAATTGCCAGGTTGGAGCGCAAGTTATATAGTTTTTGAAAGTATGTCCTAAAGGTGTCGTAATAGCCTGGGTTGAAAAGTGTGATGTATTGTTATCGTCCTTGATGTGTAGGATGTAGTTTTTTTTTTGTTTTACTCTGAGGTAACGAGCAAGGGGATCTGCCTGATTTGTTGCGGCCTTCATAGTTCGCTTGTTGTAAAGCGGAGTGCTTGACGTTTGTGTTCCTTATTTAGGTAGAGTGCTAGTTTATCTTTTTCAGCTTGGATAGAGAGTAGGAGGTCGTGGTCAGTCGGGCAGCGTTTATGTTGGGTTTCTAATTTGTCAATTGCTGAGAGAAGTGTTGATAGAAATGCTTGCTTTTGTTTGTTAATGGAGGCCTTAATGGCCATAAGGTCGCCCCTAATTACGCATTTGTGGGCTTCCCATATATTAATTGGGACGTGTATTCTGTGGAGTTATGGGTGAAGTATTCCGATATGGATTTGGATATTTGTTGGGATATTATAGGGTCGGAGAGGAGCTGTTCATCCAATCTCCATATATAGTAGTGTATAGGTTTTAGACGGCCATGTTAATGTACCTAGTACTGATGCATGGTGCCGACCATGTTATAGGGGTAATTTGGGTAGATGTAAATAGTGACAGGCCTGTGACGTCAGTGAAAATATAGTCAATTCTAGAGTATTGTTTGTAAGGTGTGAGTAGAAGGTATAGTCTTCCTTGTTAGGGTGGTGGGTTCTCCATAAGTCTTGTGCTGTTAGTTTCTTCAATGAGGTGAGTGTACGAGTTATCTGTGAAGTAGGGACTGAGGAATTAGAGGAGGAGCAATCCAAAGTTGGGTTAAGCGGCATGTTAAGGTCTCCGCAGATTATTAAGACTCCTTTTTGGTGTTCTAGAATAAGATTAGTTATATTGCTGATAAATGTGGCTTGTTTTGTATTAGGGGTGTATATAGATACTAACGTGACTGGGCGGCCATATAGTAAGCCTATTAGAATAATATATCTTCCAGCTTTGTCTCTAATGATTTTAATTTCTTTAAAAGGGATATTTTTCTTTATCAGTATTCCCACTCCATGTTTTTTAGATTTGGGATGGGAGGCATAAAAGCAGGTTCCAAATTTGAGGGTAAATGTGAGGGGTTCCCTTCCTTTGCGAAAGTGTGTTTCCTGAAGAAACAGTAGGTCTGACTTGTATCTATTAACATCTCTCAAGGCCTGAGTCTTTTTGAGGGGATATTGAGTCCCTTTGCATTTATAGATTGGATCCTTATTAAGTTGGTGGGTGGTTTTCTGTGTGAGTGTTCAGCCATTAGAGTAGTGCAAAGTGAGATTATAGTAGTTGTCTATAGAGTATGTTAATGCAATGTTTGTGTGGGAGTCAATATGATTAGGTAGTTTGATCAAGTGATAGTATTAGTGGTAATTTAACACAGCAAAGGGTAAGGGGGTTAGGTAAGGAGGAAAGAGTGGAAAAAAACATTGGTGAGAGAAATAAGATGTAGAGGAAGCGTTTCCCTACATTGGCTTAAGTTAACTTTTCACAGCAATCAACAGTTTATACTAGTTATGGTAACTTAACTAATTTGCTTGTAAATAAGACTTACTGGCCTAGCATGTTAAAACATAACAACCTATAACAGGCAAACAAGGCAGCTCGGTACATTAACATTGGTATATAGTACATCATATAGGCATTAAACAATAAACATACGGACATTAAGAATCCTCTTAATATATATCTACCTGTATTCGAACATCTTGGCTATGATGGTTAGTCAGCAGAGGTAGATGTTCTATGCATTAAAATGTAAACATTTGTTTAGTAAGAAAAATAAGGGGGTAAGTAGGCATAACATAACAATATAACTTTGGTGGATTGATATGATAAGAGAAGTGGTAGAAACAATTCCCTGTGGGTAATCCTTCTCTGCTAAGGATAAAGTCAGGTAAACTCTGGTATCTTCTCAGCATTAGGCAAAGAGCAAATGTTAGTTTGCATTAGTGAGTTCACAGTGTCTGTCATACAATTGAGGTATATGACCTTACTGTCACATATTACTGGGTCTCGCATCGTGAGGGCTCCTGTGGGTAAGAAATATGTGCCTCATTTAGGATTGGGGTCTTTCACATTTTTCCTGGGTACTTTGGTCCATGTCGACCTTTGGGCCTTTGGAGGATCATCTTGTGCGGTGTCTCTGGTCGACGCTGCTGGAGAAGGGGGTCCGGAAAGTTAATATTGAGATTTTTAGATAGTGCTTCCAAGTCTTCTGGACCCTTGTAAGCGATGGTTTTGCCATCTTTATGCACCAAAAGGCTAAAGGGGAGAATCCCCATCGTTATTTTATTTTATGTTCTTGCAGGAGGGTTGTGATAAAGCGTAGGTTTCTTCTCCTTTCAATAGTAGCCGGGCTAAGGTCCTGGTAGACCTGGATGGAATGGCCTTGGAAGGATATTGATCGTTGGCTACGGGCTTGTTTCCACACTGCTTCTTTCTTTCATGTAATTAACAAGAGTCCATGAGCTAGTGACGTATGGGATATACATTCCTACCAGGAGGGGCAAAGTTTCCCAAACCTCAAAATGCCTATAAATACACCCCTCACCACACCCACAAATCAGTTTTACAAACTTTGCCTCCGATGGAGGTGGTGAAGTAAGTTTGTGCTAGATTCTACGTTGATATGCGCTCCGCAGCAAGTTGGAGCCCGGTTTTCCTCTCAGCGTGCAGTGAATGTCAGAGGGATGTGAGGAGAGTATTGCCTATTGAATGCAGTGATCTCCTTCTACGGGGTCTATTTCATAAGGTTCTCTGTTTATCGGTCGTAGAGATTCATCTCTTACCTCCCTTTTCAGATCGACGATATACTCTTATATTTACCATTTCCTCTACTGATTCTCGTTTCAGTACTGGTTTGGCTTTCTACAAACATGTAGATGAGTGTCCTGGGGTAAGTAAGTCTTATTTTCTGTGACACTCTAAGCTATGGTTGGGCACTTTATTTATAAAGTTCTAAATATATGTATTCAAACATTTATTTGCCTTGACTCAGAATGTTCAACTTTCCTTATTTCCAGACAGTCAGTTTCATATTTGGGATTATGCTTTAATTATCATATATTTTCTTACCTCAAAAATTTGACTTTTTTCCCTGTGGGCTGTTAGGCTCGCGGGGCTGAAAATGCTTCATTTTATTGCGTCATTCTTGGCGCGGACTTTTTTGGCGCAAAAATTCATTTCCGTTTCCGGCGTCATACGTGTCGCCGGAAGTTGCGTCATTTTTGACGTTATTTTGCGCCAAAAATGTCGGCGTTCCGGATTGTGGCGTCATTTTTTGGCGCCAAAGCATTTAGGCGCCAAATAATGTGGGCCGTTTTATTTGGCGCCAAAAAATATGGGCGTCGCCTTTGTCTCCACATTATTTCAGTCTCATTTTTCATTTGCTTCTGGTTGCTAGAAGCTTGATGTTTGGCATTTTTTTCCCATTCCTGAAACTGTCTATAAGGAATTTGATCTATTTTGCTTTATATGTTGTTTTTTCTCTTACATATTGCAAGATGTCTCACGTTGCATCTGAGCCAGAAGATACTACAGGAAAACCTTGCCTGCTGGATCTACCAAAGCTAAGTGTATCTGCTGTAAACTTTGGTAGCTATTCCTCCAGCTGTTGTTTGTATTAAATGTCATGACAAACTTGTTAATGCAGATAATATTTCCTTTAGTGATGTACCATTGCCTGTTGCAGTTCCCTCAACATCTAAGGTGCAGAATGTTCCTGATAACATAAGAGATTTTGTTTCTGAATCTATAAAGAAGGCTTTGTCTGTTATTTCTCCTTCTAGTAAACGTAAAAAGTCTTTTAAATCTTCTCTCTCTACAGATGAATTTTTAAATGAACACCATCATTCTGATTCTTTGGACTCTTCTGGTTCAGAGGATTCTGTCTCAGAGATTGATGCTGATAAATCTTCATATTTATTTAAGATGGAATTTATTCGCTCTTTACTTAAAGAAGTACTAATTGCTTTAGAAATAGAGGATTCTAGTCCTCTTGATACTAATTCTATACGTTTGGATAAGGTTTTTAAAGCTCCTGCGGTTATTCCAGAAGTCTTTCCTGTTCCTAATGCTATTTCTGCAGTAATTGCTAAGGAATGGGATAGATTGGGTAATTCATTTACTCCTTCTAACGGTTTTAAGCAATTATATCCTGTTCCGCCTGACAGGTTAGAATTTTGGGACAAAATCCCTAAAGTTGATGGGGCTATTTCTACCCTTGCTAAACGTACTACCATTCCTACATCAGATGGTACCTCGTTTAAGGATCCTTTAGATAGAAAAATTGAATCTTTTCTAAGAAAAAGCTTATCTATGTTCAGGTAATCTTCTTAGACCTGCTATATCATTGCTGATGTTGCTGCAGCTTCAACTTTTTTGGTTGGAAACTCTAGCGCAACAAGTAACAAATCGTGATTCTCATGATATTATTATTCTTCTCCAGCATGCTAATAATTTCATCTGTGATGCCATTTTTGATATTATTAGAGTTGATGTTAGATTTATGTCTCTGGCTATCTTAGCCAGAAGAGCTTTATGGCTTAAGACTTGGAATGCTGATATGGCTTCTAAATCAACTCTACTTTCCATTTCTTTCCAGGGAACAAATTATTTGGTTCTCAGTTGGATTCTATTATTTCAACTGTTACTGGTGGGAAAGGAACTTTTTTTACCACAGGATAAAAAGTCTAAAGGTTAAAAACAGGGCTAACAATCGTTTTCGTTCCTTTCGTTTCAACAAAGAACAAAGCCTGATCCTTCGTCCTCAGGAGCAGTTTCAGTTTGGAAACCATCTCCAGTCTGAATAAATCCAAGCCTGCTAGAAAGGCAAAGCCTGCTTCTAAGTTCACATGAAGGTACGGCCCTCATTCCAGTTCAGCTGGTAGGGGGCGCAGGTTACGTTTTTTCAAAGAAATTTGGATCAAATTCTGTTCACAATCTTTGGATTCAGAACATTGTTTCAGAAGGGTACAGAATTGGTTTCAAGATGAGACCTCTGCAAAGAGATTTTTTTTTTCCCATGTCCCAGTAAGATCAGTCCAGTGAAAGCTCAAGCATTTCTGAATTGTGTTTCAGATTTAGAGTTGGCTGGAAGTAATTATGCCAGTTCCAATTCCGGAACAGGGGATGGGGTTTTATTCAAATCTCTTCATTGTACCAAAGAAGGAGAATTCCTTCAGACCAGTTCTGGATCTAAAATTATTGAATCGATATGTAAGGATACCAACGTTCAAGATGGTAACTGTAAGGACTATCTTGCCTTTTGTTCAGCAAGGGAATTATAGGTCCACAATAGATTTACAGGATGCATATCTGCATATTCCGATTCATCCAGATCATTATCAGTTCCTGAGATTCTCTTTTCTGGACAAGCATTTACCAATTTGTGGCTCTACCGTTTGGCCTTGCTACAGCTCCAAGAATTTTCACAAAGATTCTCGGTGCCCTTCTGTCTGTAATCAGAGAACAGGGTATTGTGGTATTTCCTTATTTGGACGATATCTTTGGTACTTGCTCCGTTCTTACATTTAGCAGAGTCTCATACGAATCGACTTGTGTTGTTTCTTCAAGATCATGGTTGGAGGATCAATTTACCAAAAAGTTCTTGATTCCTCAAACAAGGGTAACCTTTCTGGGTTTCCAGATAGATTCAGTGTCCATGACTTTGTCTTTAACAGACAAGAGACGTCTAAAATTGATTACAGCCTGTCGAAACCTTCAGTCTCAATCATTCCCTTCGGTAGCCTTATGCATGGAAATTCTAGGTCTTATGACTGCTGCATCGGACGCGATCCCCTATGCTCGTTTTCACATGCGACCTCTTTCAGCTCTGTATGCTGAACCAATGGTGCAGGATTACACGAAGATATATCAATTAATATCTTTAAAACCGATTGTTCGGCACTCTCTAACGTGGTGGACAGATCAACCATCGTTTAATGCAGGGGGCTTCTTTTGTTCTTCCGACCTGGACTGTAATTTCAACAGATGCAAGTCTCACAGGTTGGGGAGCTGTGTGGGGATCTCTGACGGCACAAGGAGGTTGGGAATCTCAGGAGGTGAGATTACCGATCAATATCTTGGAACTCCGTGCAGTTTTCAGAGCTCTTCAGTTTTGGCCTCTTCTGAAGAGAGAATCGTCATTTGTTTTCAGACAGACACTGTCACAACTGTGGCATACATCAATCATCAAGGAGGGACTCACAGTCCATCTGGCTATGAAAGAAGTATCTCGAATTTTGGTTTGGGCGGAATCCAGCTCCTGTTAATCTCTGCGGTTCATATCCCAGGTGTAGACAATTGGGAAGCGGATTATCTCAGTCGCCCAAACGTTGCATACGGGCGAATGGTCTCTTCAACCTCAGAGGTATTTCTTCAGATGGTTCAAATGTGGGGTTCCCAGAGATAGATCTGATGGCCTCTCATCTAAACAAGAAACTTCCCAGGTATCTGTCCAGATCCCGGGATCCTCGGGCGGAGGCAGTGGATGCATTATCACGTTCCTTGGAAGTATCATCTGCCTATATCTTTCCGCCTAGTTCTTCTTCCAAGAGTAATCTCAAGATTCTGAGGGAGATGCTCGTTTGTTCTGCTAATAGCTCCGGCATGGCCTCACAGGTTTTGGTATGCGGATCTTGTCCGGATGGCATCTTGCCAACCATGGACTCTTCCGTTAAGACCAGACCTTCTGTCTCAAGGTCCTTTTTTCCATCCGGATCTGAAATCCTTATATTTAAAGGTATGGAGATTGAACGCTGATTCTTGGTCATAGAGGTTTCTCTGACTCCGTGATTACTCCTATGTTACAGGCTCGTAAAATCTGTATCTCGAGAGATATATTATAGAGTCTGGAAGACTTATATTTCTTGGTGTCTTTCTCATCATTTTTCTTGGCATTCTTTAGAATACCGAGGATTTTTAACAGTTCTTCAGGATGGTTTAGATAAGGGTTTGTCCGCGAGTTCTTGAAAGGACAAATCTCCGCTCTGTCTGTTCTTTTTCACAGAAAGATTGCTATTCTTCCTGATAGTCATTGTTTTGTACAAGCTTTGGTTCGTATAAAACCTGTCATTAAGTCAATTTCTCCTCCTTGGAGTTTGAATTTGGTTCTGGGAGCTCTTCAAGCTCCTCCGTTTGAACCTATGCATTCAATTGGACATTAAATTACTTTCTTGGAAAGTTTTGTTCCTTTTGGCCATCTCTTCTGCTAGAAGAGTTCTGAATTTTCTGCTCTTTCGTGTGAGTCTCCTTTTCTGATTTTCATCAGGATAAGGCGGTGTTGCGAACTTCTTTTGAATTTTTACCTAAAGTTGTGAATTCCAACAACATTAGTAGAGAAATTGTGGTTCCTTCATTATGTCCTAATCCTAAGAATTCTAAGGAGAAATCATTGCATTCTTGGATGTTGTTAGAGCTTTGAAATATTATGTTGAAGCTACGAAATCTTCCGTAAGACTTCTAGTCTATTTGTTATCTTTTCCGGTTCTAGGGAAAGGCAGAAAGCTTCTGCCATTTCTTTGGCATCTTGGTTGAAATCTTTAAGTTCATCTTGCCTATAGTTGAGTCGGTGTAAATTCCGCCTCAGAGGAATTACAGCTCATTCTACTAGTCAGTATCTACTTCCTGGGCGTTTAGGAGATGAAGCTTCGGTTGACCAGATCTGCAAAGCAGCAACTTGGTCCTCTTTGCATACTTTTACTAAATTCTACCATTTTGATGTATTTTCTTCTTCTGAAGCAGTTTTTGGTAGAAAAGTTCTTCAGGCAGCGATTTCAGTTTGAATCTTCTGCTTATGTTTTTTGTTAAACTTTATTTTGGGTGTGGATTATTTTCAGCAGGAATTGGCTGTCTTTATTTTATCCCTCCCTCTCTAGTGACTCTTGTGTGGAAAGATCCACATCTTGGGTAGTCATTATCCCATACGTCACTAGCTCATGGACTCTTGTTAATTACATGAAAGAAAACATAATTTATGTAAGAACTTACCTGATAAATTCATTTCTTTCATATTAACAAGAGTCCATGAGGCCCACCCTTTTTTGTGGTGGTTATGATTTTTTTGTATAAAGCACAATTATTCCAATTCCTTATTTTATATGCTTCGCACTTTTTTTCTTATCACCCCACTTCTTGGCTATTCGTTAAACTGATTTGTGGGTGTGGTGAGGGGTGTATTTATAGGCATTTTGAGGTTTGGGGAAACTTTGCCCCTCCTGGGTAGAATGTATATCCCATACGTCACTAGCTCATGGACTCTTGTTAATATGAAAGAAATGAATTTATCAGGTAAGTTCTTACATAAATTATGTTTTTTGGTGAAAGGTGAGTGAATTTCAGGATCACATCCCTAGGTGGACTCGGCGGAGTAGGTTTCGGTCTTAGGGCGCGATGGGCCCTCTCAAGGGTTGTTTCACAGGTCTCTGTGGGGGCTCTAATTGTTTGAAAAATTGTAATAGGTATTCGACTATGGATTCTGGGTAACATCCTCAGGTATACCTCGGATGCGCAGATTGCTGCGACGACTGCGGTTATCAAGGTCTCGACCTTTAGTTGTAGTGACTGATAATGGGAGTCTGGACAGCTATAGGCATTGGATGTTATCACTACTTGTGACTCTAGGTATTCTTGTCCTTCCTCCAGTATATTCAAGTTTAGAGTTCATGTCAGACATATCTTTTCGTAAAGATGAAATCTCATGCTTGATAAATGTTTTCAAATCAGCTATGTCGCTCTTGGAGGGTAAGGAGGCTATATTTTGTTGTATCTGTGAGAGTTGGTCTTGCGGGAGAGGAGCAAGGCTTGTAGTAGGTTGTGATTCCATTGTGTTAGGGTTGTCAGGATTTTCCAGCTGGTGAGGTGAATTTTTCTGCGTAGATTTGAAATAGGTGCAGACTGATGGTGATTTTTTAGGTAGTGTTACCTTGTGCGGTGCTTTATGTGGTCTAGTAGATCTCCTTGTTGCCATGTGCTAATATTATGGGGGACGGTGAGGCCAATGACTTTGGCCAGAACAGAGTGTCCAGTATTGGAGCTAGGTGGTCATATAAGGGGGAAGTGCAACGTATTTGTGAGGTGTGTGCTGCAGCTGAGCTATCTTCTTGTTTCTTATTTGTACTAATGTATATTGACAGTGTTAGCCCCCATTAAACAGTCATTTGTTATGATATGATATTGCCAATGTGGATAGGTAAGCAGTTCCAGGTCATGTTTTTACCTGTTTGTATCCCAGTCTGGCCGCCATGGGTATAGTTATGTAGCCGCGTGGTCTTGCTGGGGTGTTGTGATGTGGCTGAACGCGGTAAGAGAGGAGTGACCGCGGCCCTGCTTTAGTCTCGTCCTTATGTTATGGAGCGCGAACTTATAGTTTGTTGGAGGTAAACAGTTGTTTTGGTGTTCTCTGCCCTGTCGTGCCCCGTGTTTTTTGTTGCAGGGCTCAGTCGGTTCAGGTTGCGCTATCAAGATGGCGCTTGTTGTAAATCTGTAAGTCCCGATTTGCAAAGGAATCTGCCGACTCGTTTTTAGTTGTAAGTTCCAGTAAGGAGGTCGTAGAAGTTCCGGTTCGTTTGCTTGCTGCTTTTACGGTTGCCAGAGCAAAATTGCTCCGTTTATATGCCAATTGAAGGGGAAAGGCAACGGAGCTCTGTTACAGTGCAGCCATGTTCCTGCACGGCTACGCCCCGCCTCCTCAACAAGGAACCTTATATGCATTGAGGTAAAAGTTTGCGCAAACAGCATTACAGCATTGGATCCATACGGTAAGCGTGCATAGTGACAGGCAACCGGCCTCCCAGCCACTGGAGCTAGTTGTGATATCGTCAGGAGGGTTAGGTGAGTAACACATCTTATATTCACTATGGTGATACAAATACATGGATATCGTGCCCTGGACAACTATGGTTGGGAAATGCATGCTTGACTAACTAACCCTGCCTATACTAGCATCTGCTTTATATGGACTGCATTGTCATTACTGGGGGAGACTGCTCTGTGCGCTTCTATCTTACCGCTACTGTCTTATTCTAACCTGGACTTACTGCTGTTGCTTTTTGACTGCTTATTGCCATATGAAATTTGGAGACCAGGATTAACTACCATTGGGATACTAACTCCTATTGCGTGGTTAACTTTACCCTAATATGGATATATAATTAATTCTTTTTGAGAGCTCTGAAGTTATTATTTTTTTTGATATTTTTTTGTTGTTGATATTTTTCTGCAGTGGACACTACTTTATTACACCGCTATAGTGGCTTTATTCATATTTACATATTAATGTTGTTATATTTGTATTTATATTTCTATTCACATTAAATGACTTTTTTTTTCTGCATACCAAGGTGGCATTTTTCTGATTTTTTATTTGTGATACTTATAGTACTGTGCCAGATAAGGGTAGTCTTTTGGAGCATTTGTGGAAGGGAATTTTGAGTACCTTGCACTTCTGCCCCATGATTTTCTCTGGTTGTTAAAGCATTAATAATATTACTACCTCTGTGCACTGCACACTTGCAAGTACCCTAATTGAAGCAAGTGTGTATTTGCTGGATCTAATCATACTTATTCTGGTGCCAATCATCCTTGTAAAATATATAAATCTCTCTCCTCTCATATATATATATATATATATATATATATATATATATATATATATATATATATATATATATATATATATATATATATATATATATATATATATAGTATGTATGTATATATATATATGTATGTATATATATATTATATGTATGTATATATTATATATGTATGTATATATATTATATATGTATGTATATATATATATATGTATGTATGTATGTATATATATATATGTATGTATATATATTATATATGTATGTATATATTATGTATGTATATATATATATATGTATGTATATATATATATGTATGTATATATATATATGTATGTATATATATATATGTATGTATATATGTATGTGTATGTATGTATATACATATATATATATACATACATATATTTATTATAATATATATATATATATATATATATATATATATATATATATATATATATGTGTGTTTATATATATATATATATATATATATATATGTGTGTATATATATATATATATATATATATGTGTGTGTATATATATATATATATTATATATATATATATATATATAATATATATATATATATTATATATATATATATGTATGTATGTATAGGTAGCCCTCAGTTTAGCCGGGGTTAGGTTCCAGAAGGAATGGTTGTAAATCGAAACCGTTGTAAATTGAAACCCAGTTTATAATGTAAGTCAATGAGAAGTGAGGGAGTTAGGTTCCAGGCTCCTCTCAAAATTGTCATAAGTAACACTTAATACATTATTTTTAAAGCTTTGAAATGAAGACTTTAAATGCTTATCAGCATTATAAACCTAATAAAATAATCACACAACACAGAATATATAATTAAACTAAGTTAAATGAACAAAAACATTTGCTAAACAGCATTATAAACCTAATAAAATAATCACACAACACAGACTTCACTTGCATTTTTCTGCAAACAGTTCTTTCTATGCATTCCAATCTGGACTGATTTATAGACAAGAAGATCTTGTTCCTTTGAAATCTGCTCGATAGCTCAGGTCTGGTTAAACTGATTAATTTCAGCTTGCTTGGCTTTGCTGCAACACAAGCGGACAACTCCACCTACTGGCTATTTTAATAAATGCACTGCTTTTCAATAGCAGTCACATGACTGGAAAAAAAGGTTGTTATTCTGAAACGGTGTAAATTGAACGTTGTAAAACGAGGGCCACCTGTATCTCTGTGTGATTTAAAAAAAAAATTGGGTTTTGCGATTTTATTAAAAATGACTAAAACACCTTACATTTTCATTTAAAAATGTATTTAACACTACAGAATCTTAATGTGTACAGTACACAGTCCCCGCTATTCTGTAGTACATAACAGAACACTAAGAAGTGAAACAGTTATAGTTAGAGAACATAAGACAAACAAGTGAACTCAAACACACGCAGCTAATTGGAATGAAATTAGCTGGCCAGTTCTTCTTACCACATTGTCCATGTTTTCACTCAACTCAATTATCAGGGAATGCAATCAATCAATGTTATGCATCACAGAAGTTAATTAAAAAAAAAGTCAGTGGCACTTAAACGTTTTTGTACAATACTACTCACTTTAGAGTCACAACTTTGAGCGCATGTCCCACCGTTTGACCACCGCCACACCACTGCTACACTCCCAGATGAAGGGCTGTTGTCACTGCTCCCACATACTCTGCAAAAAAAAAAAAAAGACGTTTTGCAGACTTCTCAGGTCCGCCTCTCATCCTCCCTCATACAATGGAACCCTGGAGGACTCCGCCTCAGTTTTCATGACGATCAGACTAATTTTTTATTTTTTTTAAACCGCGGACTCTCGCGGTTTTTAAAACCGCATCTGCGGTAAATCGCACAGCCCTAATATATAAATAATTAATATATTTATATTTCACACACTTAAATTTGTATTTATTTTCTTTTTGGCTTCCGTATTTTTATTTCTGGTTTTCCTTCACCTTGATAACATGTGACCTGAAAAAACAGGGTTATATTACTGCAGTCATTTTACAAGAATAGTAATATGTCAGCAGATCAAAAGTGACACCAGGAGCGAGTAAGGTGATTCACCAGGCATTTATTGAAACCAGGCTTCCTTATGTGCTATTTGCTCGCCTCCGCATATTCTTAGGTCTACATTTTTTTTTTGACACAGAGATTGAGTAAGAATGTAATTGCCCTATTTGCACATAATTCAGAACAAAATGCTAATAGTATACTCTATGATTTTCCTTTTGTGGGCATAATTTGGTAGAGATGATTGATAATTTGCATTTATATAGCATCATTTATGCACACAGTATTCCAGAATTGCCTTTATACGCTGTCAATATGCAGTTGTACTCTACAGGTGCAAGAAATGCAGAGCTGCCGTGCATGACTTTTACATAGAGAGATTGCAATAAACATCAGACACTATATTCTGGTCTATTTTTTTCAACAGTAAAATAAATACTGATTTCAGTCTATTTACTTATTAAGAAAACATTATTAGGAGACTATATATTTTGGGAATATTTTAGATTTAAAAAAAAGTATTAGAAAACCATTTGTGATTGCAGCTGTCTTCATTTTAATTAGTCCTGAAATGTTGGTAATTATTATAAGGATATAGTGTGCATTTTTTTGTGTCCATTTAAAAGAAGACATTTTTCATTTTATTAAAGTTTCTTGCTTTGCTCTGTAAAGAAACTTTCTATTTAAGCAAAAAAAAAAAAGCAGGTGATCAGTATGAATTCAAATAAGCAGTAGATTTTTTTTTTTTTTTTGACAAATTTTGCCGACCCCAGTATCATGTGACAGACATCAGCCAATCACAGACTAGTATACATATACCATATGAGCTTGTGCACATGCTCAGTAGGATTTTTTTCCACAGAAAGTGTGAATATAAAAATTTGATAATGGAAGTAAATTGGAATGTGTCTTAAAACTGCTGCTTTATCTGTATCATAAAAGTTTCTTTTGAACTTGAGTGTCCCTTTTAAGTACTAGTGTGACAATGCCCTGAGGTTTTCTGCGAATCTCCTCTTCCTATGTTTACACTTCACTTTCCTGCATAAACCAAGCTGAAGCCTTTATGGAGGGTGACTGAGTAAGGAAAAACAAAATGATTAAGTGGTAAGTAGGAATCTTATTTTTTTTTTCTCACATTCCTTGTGATATTAATTCTGGTACTAATGGGGTCAGTATCAAAAACAAAATAAAACTTCTTCCAAGGTACAGTGGGGCACTGGTCTTTTTTTTTTTTTTTTACCAAATGCTCTTTTGAGATGAAACAATCATAACACATTGATTGTGTGCTCTGACCTGGGTGATAAGACCAAAGAGGCTTTATGACAGCTAGCCTATGAAATGGCCATAGCTGTGGACTAATGCTATATACTTCATTTATTTCATTATTCAGATAGAGAATACAATTTAAAAAAGTTTCCAATTTAATTCTGTTATCAAATGGCCTTCATTCTCATGTTATTCTTTGTTGAAGAGATACCTAGGTAGGTAGTGTGCACATGCCTGAATCACTACATGACAGGAGATAGTGCTGCCATCTAGTGCTCTTGCTAATGTAATACATTGTTGCAAAACTGCTTCCATATAGTGCTGCTAATACATGCACACTTCTGAGCTTACAATTCTGCTTTTCAACAAACGATAACAAGAAAATGATCAACATTTGATAACAGAAGTAAACTGGAAGGTGGTTTAAAATTGTATGCTCTCTGAATCATGAAATAAAAAAAATGTGTTTGTATGTCCCTTTAAATTAATTAGCCACTGGAACACAGAGCCATGTCCAAAACTCTACTTTGGACTCTTCCTTTTTTATACTATTACCCCAGAATAAAGAACAGGCAGGTAAATAGTCCAGCTAAATATCCTAGAGACTTCATGCAGAACAGAAGAATCCCAGCCAGAGACTCTTAGTGATAACAGAATTTATACTCTGGGGTTGTTAACTACCCATTGTCAGAGAACTTGTAGAGACGTGAGAAGAACAGTCTTATTCCCATGACTAAGCCAATAAAACAAGAGCGTACAACTAGCTCTAAATGTTTTAGGTTTTGAACAAAACCGCAAAAAAAAAACCCAGTCTTTTAAATGTTAGAAAACCTCTGAAGACAACCAAGCATAATTCCAAAACTGATGAAAATACCTGAAAGGAATTAAATGTTATCTTGATGATATGCTTGAAAAAGAGAAGAAATACCTTCAAAGGATTGTTTTCCCAACAAAATGCAAAGTTTATAAACCGATGACATTCCGTATCAACACTATTTTAAAAAAGCTTTATAACCCCTAGAAATAATAGTGAAGCCCAAGGAAGATGTTCCTGTAAAATATCTTGTGCTTTAAAGCTTATAGGATTTGAATAGTAAATACCAGATTCAAGCTTTAGTTACTTCTGTACCAGCATAGAATCAGTTAGTTCTATTTGATAGTAAAATAAAATGAGAAAGTAAAGAACTGTGAGAGGCAGAAACACTAGTTTATTCTCAAGAGGATCTTGGACAAAGCAGAGAAGACTTGTGTCCAGCACAAAACCTAGAAACAAAAGCCTTCCCTGGGCTTTGATAACTCTTAAATACACTAAGTGAGAAAATGTACTTTCTTATGAGAAAAAGGATGGAATGTAGCCCATCAAATGTTAATATTCATGCAATCTTGTAATTAAATCCACAAGAGCAAACAATTCATGATTGCCCAAGAAGTCAAGAGAAAGGCATCTAAAAATGGACTCGCATTTCACTCAGTGAAAATTCTAGAAAGGAACTAGGCCTGATGGAAGAAAGATTTAGGAATAATAATAAAATCAAAATTCAGCCTGACCTTTGACATCCACCAGAGCTGACAGAAACTAACAAGGATATAATCAATTTACGGGGTCACTGAACTCTCCCTATCACTTGCCTTAGTTGGAGGGGCCAATAAGGACTTGAGTATAAATGGCTTGCCATTACCATTTTGATAGAAAACGTATTATTTGTCAGTATCTTGCCCTTTGCTGACACTGGTTATCCGGTTAAAGGGACATAATACTCATGTGCTAAATCACTTGAAACTGATGCAGTATAACTGGAAAAAGCTGACAGGAAAATATCACCTGAGCATCTCTATATAACAAAGGAGATATTTTACCTCACAATCTCCTCAGCTCAGCAGAGTAAGTGCTGTGTAAAAAGTTATACTTCACCTGCTCCCAGCTGCAGGTAAAAAAGAAAAGAAATGAAACAGCAGCCAATCAGCATCAGCAGTGCTGAGGTCATGAACTCTTACTGTGATCTCATGAGATTTGACTTAACTCTCATGAGATTTCATAATAAGCTTCCTTTACCTGATTGTTGAAATAATATGAGAGTTCACGAGGCTCATCCTTTCAGCTGTCCCAGGACAGACACACTAAAATGCTGCTTAGAAATCCTTTACAATGGGAGGTGGCTACTGAGGAACTTTTGAGGTAAAATATCTTTCTTTTTTACATAGAGATGTTCAGGAGATATTTTCTAGTCAGCTTTTTACAGCTATGCTGCATCACTTTCAAGTGTTTAAACATTTGGGTATTATGGCCCTTTAAGGACATATATGAAGCAGGTTTATGCATGTCGTCTGTGTGCACTTACAATGCTCAGAATTGGAAAAAAAATCCCCATAGTTTTTGTAGTTAAAGGGACAGTAAATGGGGAAAAAATATATTTTACAAATCATGTGAGTTTAAGGAACAATTTGTGCGGGCTTTTTAACAGGCGATCAGAGTAAATCAATGTTATCTAAAAATGAACTTTGTGGAGTGATGAATCACAGTTCACCTTCTAGCAGTCTGATGGAAGAATCTGGGTGTGGCAGATGCAAGGATAACACTACCTACTGGAATGTGTAGTACCTACTGTAAAATGTAAAAGAGGAGAGCTAATTGTTTGGAGCTGTTTTTCAGGATTTGGGCTAGACCCCTTAATTCCAGTGAAGGGTCATCTTAATGCTGCAGGATACAAAGACATTTTAGACAAGGCCCTTTCTGTTTTATCCTGTCTGTGTTCTTGTGCACAAAGCAAGATCCATGAAGAAATGGTTTGAAAAGTTTGATGTGGAGGTACTGGAGTGACCTGCACAGAGCCCTGACCTCCATCCCATTTAATGCCTTTGGTATGAATAGGGGATTACAAGTTAGACCTTGTCGGCCAACATCAGTGTTTGACCTCACACATTCTCAAAATGTTCACAATGTTTCGACAGCCTTCTCAGAAAAGTTATAGCCACAAAAGTGGAGTCAACTCCAAATGAATATCCATGGTTTTAGAATGGGATGTCCAACAAGCCCATATAGTTGTGATGGTCAGGCATTCAAATACTTTTGGTTGTATAGTGCATCTTTGAGCTCTTTGATTGTAAGTTAAAGAGATATGAAGGCAACATTTTTTCTTTGTGATTTATATAGAGCATGTGATTTTAAACAACTTTCTTTGTTAAGTGTATCCAGTCCAGGATCATCCATTACTTGTGGGATATTCTCCTTCCCAACAGGAAGTTGCAAGAGGATCACCCACAGCAGAGCTGCTATATAGCTCCTCCCCTAACTGTCATACCCAGTCATTCTCTTGCAAGCCTCAACCAAGATGGAGGTCGTAAGAGGAGTGTGGTGTTTTATACTTAGTTTATTCTTCAATCAAAAGTTTGTTATTTTTAAATGGTGCCGGAGTGTACTGTTTATCTCAGGCAGTATTTAGAAGAAGAATTTGCCTGCGTTTTCTATGATCTTAGCAGAAGTAACTAAGATCCATGGCTGTTCTCACATATTCTGAGGAGTGAGGTAACTTCAGAGAGGGAATGGCGTGCAGGTTTTCCTGCAATAAGGTATGTCCAGTAAACATATTTCTAGGGATGGAACTTGCTAGAAAATGCTGCTGATACCGAACTAATGTAAGTAAAGCCTTAAATGCAGTTATAGCGACTGGTATCAGGCTTATTAATAGAGATACATACTCTTATAAAAATGTAATATAAAACGTTTGCTGGCATGTTTAATCGTTTTTTATGTATTTGGTGATAAAACTTATTGGGGCCTAGTTTTTTTTCCACATGGCTGGCTTGAATTTTGCCTAGTAACAGTTTCCTTTCCACTGTTGTAATATGAGTGGGAGGGGCCTTTTTTAGTGCTTTTCTGTGCAGAAAATACTAACAGAGACATTCAGCTTCCCTCTGCATGATCCAGGACATCTCTGGAGGGCTCAAAAGGCTTCAAAGTCGTTTTTGAGGGAGGTAAAAAGCCACAGTAGAGCTGTGGCAGTTGTTGTGACTGTTTGAAAAAAAAAACAAACAAAAAAAAAAAAGTTTTTGTCTTTTATTATTCAGTTTTGGGTATTAAGGGGTTAATCATCCATTTGCAAGTGGGTGCAATGCTCTGCTAACTTGTTACATACACTGTAAAAATTTTGTTAGTGTAACTGCCTTTTTTCACCGTTTCCTCTGCTCCCTCGACTGATTGCCAAAATCAACAGGGAGAGCATCAGTGATTCTGATAGCACCTGCGTGGCCACACAGGACTTGGTATGCAGACCTAGTGGACATGTCATCCTTTCCACCATGGACTCTGCCTCTAAGACTAATTTCTCTGAGACTGACTGCATGGAGATTGAACGCTTGATTCTATCAAAGCGTGGCTTCTCCGAGTCAGTCATTGATACTTTAATACAGGCACAAATGCCTGTTTCCAGGAAAATCTACCACGAGATATGGAGTAAATATCTTTATTGGTGTGAATCCAAGACTTACTCATGGAGTAAAGTTAGGATTCCTAGAATATTGTCTTTTCTCCAAGAGGGCTTGGACAAAGGATTATCAGCTAGTTCCTTAAAGGGACAGATTTTTGCTCTGTCTATTCTTTTGCACAAGCGTCTGGCAGAGGTTCCAGACGTCCAGGCATTTTGCCAGGCTTTGGTTAGATTTAAGCCTGTGTTTAAACCTGTTGCTCCCCGTGGAGCTTAAACTTGGTTCTTAAGGTTCTTCAAGGAGTTCCGTTTGAACCCTTCATTCCATTGATATTAAACTTTTATCTTGGAAAGTTCTGTTTTTGATGGCTATTTCCTCGGCTCGGAGAGTCTCTGAGCTATCTGCCTTACAATGTGATTTCCCTATCTGATTTTTCATGCAGATAAGGTAGTTCTGCGTACCAAACCTGGGTTTTTACCTAAGGTGGTTTCTAACAAGAATATCAATCAAGAGATTGTTGTTCCATCGTTGTGCCTAATCCTTCTTCAAAAAAGGAACGTCTTTTACATTCTGGACATAGTCCGTGCCTTGAAGTTTTACTTACAAGCTACTAAGAATTTTCGTCAAACATCTTTCCTGTTTGTCGTTTACTCTGGACAGAGGAGAGGTCAAAAAGCTTCGGCAACCTCTCTTTCTTTTGGCTTCGGAGCGTAATAAGCCTAGCCTATGAGACTGCTGGACAGCAGCCCCCTGAAAGGATTACAGCTCATTCTACTAGAGCTGTGGCTTCCACCTGGGCCTTCAAAAATGAGGCCTCTGTTGAACAGATTTGCAAGGCTGCGACTTGGTCTTTGCTTCACACTTTTTCAAAATTTTACAAATTTGATACTTTTGCTTCTTCGGAGGCTGTGTTTGGGAGAAAGGTTCTTCAGGCAGTGGTTCCTTCCGCTTAATCCTGCCTTGTCCCTCCCATCATCCGTGTACTTTAGCTTTGGTATTGGTATCCCACAAGTAATGGATGATCCGTGGACTGGATACACTTAACAAGAGAAAACATAATTTATGCTTACCTGATAAATTTATTTCTCTTGTAGTGTATCCAGTCCACGGCCCGCCCTGTCCTTTTAAGGCAGGTCTAAATTTTAATTAAACTACAGTCACCACTACACCCTATGGTTTCTCCTTTCTCTGTTTGTTTTCGGTCGAATGACTGGATATGGCAGTGAGGGGAGGAGCTATATAGCAGCTCTGCTTGGGTGATCCTCTTGCAACTTCCTGTTGGGAAGGAGAATATCCCACAAGTAATGGATGATCGTGGACTGGATACACTACAAGAGAAATAAATTTATCAGGTAAGCAAAATTATGTTTTCTTATTTACTTCTATTTATTTTTCCTTCATTCTCTTTGTATCTTTTGTTGAAAAGCATGGACGTATGCTTATGAGCCTCCCAATTTCTGGAGCACTGTATGGCAGCAGTTTTGCAAGAATGTAACCCATTTGCTAAAGCACTAGATGGCAGCACTATTTCCTGCCCTGTAGTGCTTTAGATGCCTACCTAGGTATCTTTTTCAAAAAAGAATATCATGGGAACAAGGCAAATATAATAATAATAATAGAAGTACATAGGAAGCTTTTTTTAAAATTCTCTCTGAATCACAAAAGAAAATGTTTGGTTTTCATTTTCCTTTAAAAAGACAGCATGTAGTTTTGTTCCTTAAACTCATTGGATCAACGTTTCTACCTATTTGGGAATCATGCCATCTTGTAAAAAAACAAAAATAGCAGGAGCATAAAATTCATATGAACCCCCAAACAGTAAAGAGAATGTTAGTGAAAAACTGACTAAAAATCCACTACAGCTATCAGAACCGAAACAGGATATAATCAATTTAAGGGGAGTACTTAAATTTTATTAGAGGTTATAAGGATTTTGATTTTGGAAAAAACCCCAAGCTGTGGCCATACAAAAAGAAAAAGCAACACAAAGTGAAAAAAAAAACGCATTAAAGGCTGGTAAACAAAATAACTGTTTACTTAAGGATGTTAGCGATTTAAAGTAACTCATTCTCCTAAATGAAAGGAGATATTGAACAAGAACAGACTCATTTCTGGGCTTCCTTGGTCCCTCTATTCTCTTATCTGAGATTCATGACTTACTCTACTCATGTTGCTTAGGTTAGACCTTTGATTAGTAGGTTATGTCACTGTTCATTAGTCCATTGACCAGACATATATTGCAGCCACCCCTTGGGGGGTATATTAATTTATCATCATATCTATTTTTACATACTGTATATACTAATCATTATTGTATATATATTTCTTATTCACGAATATCATTATATAAAATTATATAATTCTCCAGTGGACCAGAGTATTGGGCTTTAGCTTCCTGGCAGCCCGTTATTGGATATGATTATTTAACACTGGTCCATTGAGAGATATGGTCTATTGTTGTTTTTTTTTTTACACATTTGTATCAAACATCATTTCAATGATTATCTTTACACTTGTACTCTTTATATTTCATTTCTATTCTTATTTTATGCATTATCTATATGTTTGGGATGTTCAACTTATGCGTACTGAGCAGCACATCTTTTGATATTGAACAATGGTCTAATGGGGATCATTTACATCTGTATTATTTAGATTACTTTTTGTACTTTTATCCGATATGTATCATTCAGTTCCCAGCATTTATTTCTTTGGTTTCTTTAACCAATGCTAAGGGAGGTACTTCTTATCACTTGTTTATTTATTTTTACATTTTAAATATTCAAGCCCTTTTATGTCGATATGATTAGGGACTAAT
>NW_026512336.1:185000-194142 GCF_027579735.1 Bombina bombina
ATTTTAAGCAAATTGTTGCTCCAGTTTCTTCAGTAAAGCTATTTTAATTATGCTTATATTGAGTAATACAGGTAGCCCCCGTTTTAGACCAATTAAACACTGTTTCACAACGGATAGCCTTATGCATGTCTCAGACTTTTTAAAATTGCTTTACAGTCCTTGTGTTCACTACCTCTGTTGGAAGTTTATTCTATAAATCCAACACCCTGTCTGTAAAAACTGCTCCCTCACATTTCTCCTGAACCTGCTACAATCTATTCTCTATGTTTTTATATTTTAGACTAGGGGTGATCAACTTTGGCACTCCAGAGGTTTTGGAACTACATTTCCCATGATGCTCAGCCAGCTGATGCTCTGCCATATTAAATTGAGCATCATGGGAAATGTAGTTCCAAAACCTCTGGAGTGCCAACGTTAATCAACTGTGTTTTGGACCATGTACAATTTTAGTAGCCCTCCTTTTCGACAGTTTCTTGTTTATTTATATCCTTCTGGAGATACGGTCTAAATATATGCTATATATAATGATGTATTCAAAACAAGATTAGCCTAAAATAATATTGGATAATTCACATTACCTTCTTACAAATAGGCGGAGCCACAGGGAATAAATACCCGCCATAACGGAACATCCGTAAACCCTTATGAGAAAGCCGAGTCTTTCGGCGAAACATGTCAGGGGAGGTTGGGAGTTAAATGGGCTCTCATTTTTCGTTGTTTTAATTTAGCAGGAATATAACTTAAACACCAGCTTACTATATTTTGGTTGCATATAGCCTTTATTGTTACCACTAGATAAATATGGATTTAGGCATTAGCAGCTGATTTTCAAACCGTGCTTTACATACAGGAAATGGCAGACACTAGAACAGTTATATTTAGCAATCTTTAGACATGATGGTGCCTAAGGGATAATAATGATTTATTTGGTTCAATAGATAATTATTTTAAGTATGTGTATAAATACTCGATCTGTAGATATTCAGGATTAGATACTACGGGTTATAAACCCGCACAGAACTGCAACCTAGATTGTGGAAACATTACCTACTATAGATAACAGCAGATTCATACAGGATGCTCATATACATTATAAGAGTCAATATATATATAAGTCTAACAGGAGGGTTTATATTAAATAAGCTCAATATGTTATAGAAGGTAATGAGTATAACACTGGCAAATTATATTTGATCCATTAGACCCACTCCAGTCTGGATACTGCCTTCTGTAAAGATAACTGCAATTTAGCCCATCTTTATTATATTATGCTTAAACCGATAAACCGATAACCTGACCTGGATGGAACAGATAATAAGCACAGTACTAGAGTAAATGCATTTGATTTCACAAGCACGATAGAAATATATCATGTAATAGCAGATATTATCTGCCAGTAGTATAAAGTGCTAACATAGGAATCAATACACTGTACTTTAAATCAGAGCAGATCTGATATCGGTAACTCTGTGGGTTTTCTCACTCATACATAAGAGTCTGATTAATAGCGAACATTATCAACCAAAGTTATATGTACTAACCTATGTTTATAGTTACAAGATAACCTATTATTAATAGTGTGAATTAACACTCTTTCTGAAGAAGTGAACACTTTAATATAGGCAAGTCAACATCCAGTACTTAATATTTATCAGAATTAAAGGGCCACTAAACCCAAAATCTTCTTTCATGATTCAGATAGAGAATATAAATTTAAACAACATTACAATTTACTTTATTATTTATTTTGCTTAATTTTTTTAGATATCCTTAGTTGAAGAAAAAGCAATGCACATGGTGAGCCAATCACACGAGGCTTCTATGTGCAGCAACCAATCAGCAGCTACTGAGGATATCTAGATATGCTTTTCAGCAAAGAATATCAAGATAATAAAACAAATTAGATAATATAAGTAAATTATAAAGATGTTTAAAACTGCATTCTCTTTCTAAATCATGAAAGAAAAAATGTGGGTTTCATGTCCCTTTAAGTAAAAACATTTGAAAAATCTATATGGTTTAAAATAATTTTTTTGAGATTGGGCAATCAATATCTATATATACTACAGAACCTCTTAGAAGTAACAGGACTTTGAACTGTATACTAGGATCAGCAAGAATATTATAAGAGAACTTTGAATTATCTTATTCCTGTTCAAACAATACACAATTCACCTTACTTGTATATGGTATACCTCATATAATACCTTCAGATTTAATCTGACCCTACTCCATCATTAGGATCCTTCTTGAAACAATATCAAGATTATAGAATTAATTTCTTTCATGTAATTAGCAAGAGTCCATGAGCTAGTGACGTATGGGATATACATTCCTACCAGGAGGGGCAAAGTTTCCCAAACCTCAAAATGCCTATAAATACACCCCTCACCACACCCACAAATCAGTTTTACAAACTTTGCCTCCTATAGAGGTGGTGAAGTAAGTTTGTGCTAGATTCTACGTTGATATGCGCTCCGCAGCAGGTTGGAGCCCGGTTTTCCTCTCAGCGTGCAGTGAATGTCAGAGGGATGTGAAGAGAGTATTGCCTGTTTGAATTCAATGATCTCCTTCTACGGGGTCTATTTCATAGGTTCTCTGTTATCGGTCGTAGAGATTCATCTCTTACCTCCCTTTTCAGATCGACGATATACTCTTATATATATATACCATTACCTCTGCTGATTTTCGTTTCATTGCTGTGAATCTGCTAGTGAGTGCTGGGTTTTTTGTGTTTTGTGTTGATGTTTGTAATGCTCCCCTGCGGACCTGACACCCAGGTTGCTCGGGGGTTAACTGCCTGGGTTGCTGGGAACTTTGCAGCTGTCTGTCAGTGTTCAGGGCTGTGGAGTTAACAGTGGCTTAGGATGTGTACCCAGTCCAGTCTGTGAGTGCGGTCCATTCCTGTGTTTTGTATTTACATAAGGGAGGTTACATAAGCCTGTGTCACCCTGGGAGGTTCCCAGTTGGTTTGTTTAGAAGTATGCATTGTGTGGGTGCTGGTTAGGGTCCCAGGAAGGGGGAGACCTTGTCGTGGTCCTGGGCTTGATCCTTTGGCGCCAAATGTAACTGACTTCCCCCAGTTTTGCTTTTAAACATTGCTGTGAATCTGCTAGTGAGTGCTGGGTTTTTTGTTTTGTGTTAATGTTTGTAATGCTCCCCTGCGGACCTGACACCCAGGTTGCTCGGGGGTTAACTGCCTGGGTTGCTGGGAACTTTGCAGCTGTCTGTCAGTGTTCAGGGCTGTGGAGTTAACAGTGGCTTAGGATGTGTACCCAGTCCAGTCTGTGAGTGCGGTCCATTCCTGTGTTTTGTACTCTAAAGCTATGGTTGGGCACTTTTTTAAAGTTCTAAATATATGTATTCAAACATTTATTTGCCTTGACTCAGAATGTTCAACATTCCTTTTTTTCAGACGTCAGTTTCATATTTGGGATAATGCATTTGAATCAATCATTTTTCTTACCTTAAAAATTTGACTTTTTCCCTGTGGGCTGTTAGGCTCGCGGGGGCTGAAAATGCTTCATTTTATTGCGTCATTCTTGGCGCAGATTTTTTTGGCGCAAAAAATCTTTTCTGTTTCCGGCGTCATACGTGTTGCCGGAAGTTGCGTCATTTTTTGACGTTCTTTTGCGCCAAAAATGTTGGCGTTCCGGATGTGGCGTCATTTTGGCGCCAAAAGCAAAAATAGGGGCGTCGCTTTTGTCTCCACATTATTTAAGTCTCATTTTTCTTTGCTTCTGGTTGCTAGAAGCTTGTTCTTTGGCATTTTTTCCCATTCCTGAAACTGTCATTTAAGGAATTTGATCAATTTTGCTTTATATGTTTTTTCTCTTACATATTGCAAGATGTCTCACGTTGCATCTGAGTCAGAAGATACTTCAGGAAAATCGCTGTCTGGTGCTGGAACTACCAAAGCTAAGTGTATCTGCTGTAAACTTTTGGTAGCTGTTCCCCCAGCTGTTGTTTGTATTAAATGTCATGACAAACTTGTTAATGCAGATAATATTTCCTTTAGTAAAGTACCATTACCTGTTGCAGTTCCAACAACATCTAATGTTCAGAGTGTTCCTGATAACATAAGAGATTTTGTTTCTGAATCCATTAAGAAGGCTATGTCTGTTATTCCTCCTTCTAGTAAACACAAAAAATCTTTTAAAACTTCTCGTTATCCAGATGAATTTTTAAATGAACATCATCATTCTGATTCTAATGATTCTTCTGGTTCAGAGGATTCTGTCTCAGAGATTGATGCTGATAAATCTTCATATTTATTTAAAATGGAATTTATTCGTTCTTTACTTAAAGAAGTTTTAATTGCTTTAGAAATTGAGGATTCTGGTCCTCTTGATACTAAATCTAAACGTTTAGACAAGGTCTTTAAATCTCCTGTGGTTATTCCAGAAGTTTTTCCTGTTCCTGGTGCTATTTCTGAAGTAATTTCCAGAGAATGGAATAATTTGGGTAATTCATTTACTCCCTCTAAACGTTTTAAGCAATTATATCCTGTGCCGTCCGACAGATTAGAGTTTTGGGACAAAATCCCTAAAGTTGATGGGGCTATTTCTACCCTTGCTAAACGTACTACTATTCCTACGGCAGATGGTACTTCCTTTAAGGATCCTTTAGATAGGAAAATTGAATCCTTTCTAAGAAAAGCTTATCTGTGTTCAGGTAATCTTCTTCTTAGACCTGCTATATCATTGGCTGATGTTGCTGCAGCTTCAACTTTTTGGTTGGAAACTTTAGCGCAACAAGTAACAGATCATGATTCTCATATTCTTATTATTCTTCTTCAACATGCTAATAATTTTATCTGTGATGCCATTTTTGATATTATCAGAGTTGATGTCAGGTTTATGTCTCTAGCTATTTTAGCTAGAAGAGCTTTATGGCTTAAAACTTGGAATGCTGATATGTCTTCTAAATCGACTCTACTTTCCCTTTCTTTCCAGAGTAATCAATTCTTTGGTTCTCAGTTGGATTCTATTATCTCAACTGTTACTGGTGGGAAAGGATCTTTTTTACCACAGGATAAAAAATCTAAAGGTAAAAACAGGGCTAATAATCGTTTTCGTTCCTTTCGTTTCAACAAAGAACAAAAGCCTGATCCTTCATCCTCAGGAGCAGTTTCAGTTTGGAAACCATCTCCAGTCTGGAATAAATCCAAGCCTTCTAGAAAAGCAAAGCCAGCTTCTAAGTCCACATGAAGGTGCGGCCCTCATTCCAGCTCAGCTGGTAGGGGGCAGATTACGTTTTTTCAAAGAAATTTGGATCAATTCTGTTCACAATATTTGATTCAGAACATTGTTTCAGAAGGGTACAGAATTGGTTTCAAGATAAGACTTCCTGCAAAGAGATTTTTTCTTTCCCGTGTCCCAGTAAACCCAGTGAAAGCTCAAGCATTTCTGAAATGTGTTTCAGATCTAGAGTTGGCTGGAGTAATTATGCCAGTTCCAGTTTTGGAACAGGGGCTGGGGTTTTATTCGAATCTCTTCATTGTACCAAAGAAGGAGAATTCCTACAGACCAGTTCTGGATCTAAAAATATTGAATCGTTATGTAAGGATACCAACATTCAAAATGGTAACTGTAAGGACTATCTTGCCTTTTGTTCAGCAAGGGCATTATATGTCTACAATAGATTTACAGGATGCATATCTGCATATTCCGATTCATCCAGCTCACTATCAGTTCCTGAGATTCTCTTTCCTGGACAAGCATTACCAGTTTGTGGCTCTGCCGTTTGGCCTAGCTACAGCTCCAAGAATTTTTACAAAGGTTCTCGGTGCCCTTCTGTCTGTAATCAGAGAACAGGGTATTGTGGTATTTCCTTATTTGGACGATATCTTGGTACTTGCTCAGTCTTCACATTTAGCAGAATCTCATACGAATCGACTTGTGTTGTTTCTTCAAGATCATGGTTGGAGGATCAATTCACTAAAAAGTTCATTGATTCCTCAGACAAGGGTAACCTTTTTGGGTTTCCAGATAGATTCAGTGTCCATGACTCTGTCTTTGACAGACAAGAGACGTCTAAAATTGATTTCAGCTTGTCGAAACCTTCAGTCACAATCATTCCCTTCGGTAGCCTTATGCATGGAAATTCTAGGTCTTATGACTGCTGCATCGGACGCAATCCCCTTTGCTCGTTTTCAGATGCGACCTCTTCAGCTCTGTATGCTGAACCAATGGTGCAGGGATTACTCAAAGATATCTCAATTAATATCTTTAAAACCGATTGTACGACATTCCCTGATGTGGTGGACAGATCACCATCGTTTAATTCAGGGGGCTTCTTTTGTTCTTCCGACCTGGACTATAATCTCAACAGATGCAAGTCTTACAGGTTGGGGAGCTGTGTGGGGGTCTCTGACGGCACAAGGGGTTTGGGAATCTCAGGAGGTGAGATTACCGATCAATATTTTGGGTGTGGATTATTTTCAGCAGGAATTGGCTGTCTTTTTTTTATCCCTCCCTCTCTAGTGACTCTTGCGTGGAAAGATCCACATCTTGGGTAGTCATTATCCCATACGTCACTAGCTCATGGACTCTTGCTAATTACATGAAAGAAAACATAATTTATGTAAGAACTTACCTGATAAATTCATTTCTTTCATATTAGCAAGAGTCCATGAGGCCCACCCTTTTTGTGATGGTTATGATTTTTTTGTATAAAGCACAACTATTCCAATTCCTTATTTTATATGCTTTCGCACTTTTTTTATCACCCCACTTCTTGGCTATTCGTTAAACTGATTTGTGGGTGTGGTGAGGGGTGTATTTATAGGCATTTTGAGGTTTGGGAAACTTTGCCCCTCCTGTTAGGAATGTATATCCCATACGTCACTACTCATGGACTCTTGCTAATATGAAAGAAATGAATTTATCAGGTAAGTTCTTACATAAATTATGTTTTTCCGTCTAAAGACTAGGGATTAATATTACATCCTAGGTCTTTGCTAGTAGATGAGTTAGTATTAAAAAGTTTTTATCTCACTTGAGGAGACCCTGCACCTCCAATTACCATATGTTCTGGTATTACCACTTCTGCCGTTTAATCCTGATTTAAGTTATAATTATTTCCTGTGGTTTTAAATGTTTTGTCTTTCCATTATTTTAATGCCCCAATAAAAGTTAAGTTTTAATATATTTTTCCCTGGTACATCTGCCACTTGCTGCTAAGTCAATTCTAATTCACAATAAGGGATTTTGAGTGCTGCTCATGTGTACATTTTTTTGGTGGTCTTGTACCTCCTTTTGTTAAAATAGCAACTAGTACACAGCACCATATTATATTATATATATATATATATATATATAATTATATTTCATTATGTTAAGAAGGTAGACATTTTGCCTCCTTTCATGTAATTACTAGGAATTAGGTCCCTTTTATTCTTCAGTAGTGCCATTGGGCCCCCTTTTTTTGTTAAAATAATATTTAGATGCATTTTTTTGGGCCAGATTATGAGTGGCACGCTAACAATTACGCACAAGCGATATCTCGATTATAGCAGCTGTTTGCATGTGTCGGTAGTAGTGATAGTATAACAAGTAAAAAGTAAAGCGATCGATTGAGCGCAATTGAATTTAAATTGTGTCTGAATATGGCGATCTCAGAGCTCAGATTAACTGTTTCGCAAAACACATAAAAAATACATTGAAAAGTACAGTTACACAAAAAATAACACTATCTAATACAAATTGTGTGTGTATATATATATATATATATATATATTATATATTATATATATATATATATATATATATATATATATATATATATATAAAATATTGCACAAACATCTCATGTGTTAGAAAAAAGGGCAGGCAAATGTCTATAACATTGAGATACAAACACTTCTAAAGATGCCTATGTATAACTCCCAACATTTGTGGCTGAGATTGAAGGACACAGGAGCCAGTCACCATTTTGTGGGAGGTGCTTTGTTGTGGGTATTACGTGGGTGGGGCTAAACGAAGTTCTTTAAAGACACTTATGGCTGTCTTAGAGGGACTGAGCTCAGAATTAGGGACTGTCCCTCTCAAATGGAGACAGTTGGTATATGTTTATATGTGTATATATGTATTTACAGTCATTTATACACATATAAACATAAATACATATGTACACACATACAGATATATATATATATATATATATGTGTGTGTGTGTGTGCATTGGAGCCCTTTTCAGTCAAGTAGAATAGTAGATGAAAACTTGTTAAAGCATATTTATTATATTCATATTTTAATATGTTCTGCTCATAGCAGAATACTTTCCAAATAGAACATATTCTGCTATGTGAAAAACATATTCATATTTTCGCACATGAGAATATGTGATTAAGTTTGTGCGCGAGTAGGGTAGGTGTTAGGTTTCTTTTCATTTTTTGCTCCAATGACTTCTATGGGGGAATACGTTAGAGTGGTTCAATAATCTAAAACCGTCTTTTTGAAAGCGTTGAGTTAGCGTGTGAGCGAAAACTATTTACTTTCAACTTGTACTTCTAGCTGTTAGCGCGCAATAAATTAAATACTGCTCCACTCGTAATCAGACCCTTAGTTGATTAAATATTAAAGATATAAATGGAAAGATTTAGCTTCTATGAAGTACTTTTAATTTTTTTAAAATAAAGGGTGCCACTATATTTATTAAAGCGACACTAAACTCACGTTTTTTCTTTGATTCAGAAACAGCATACAATTTTAAATTTTCTGATTTACTCCTTTTACCAATTTTGCTTCATTCTCTTTGTATCCTTTTTTTAAGGAGGCACTACTGGGAGCTAGCTGAATAGGTATATATGTACAGCTACCAGTCAGCAACTAGCTCCCAGTAGGCATTGCTGCTCATTAGCCTACCTAGAATGTTTATCAACAAATGATACTTAGAGCACAAAGGAAATTGGATAATAAAAAATAAATGGGAAAGTTTTTTTTATTGCATGCTCTAGCTTAGTGCTTTCCAAACTGTGTGTCGGGACACACTAGTGTGTCGGCAGCAGTGTGTAGGTGTGTCCCTGCTTCAGCACAATTTTTTTAAAATTTTATTTTTTTAAAATGTTTTTTTTTGGTTTCTGACTTTCCGACTTTCCTGCCTACGCATATCACATGGTTGACATGTGATTGATACCTAG